>NC_043748.1:9742220-10044220 GCF_902148845.1 Salarias fasciatus | reverse complement strand
TTTTTTTAATAGAGGGATTCTCCTATTCAGGTAACTTTTGGAAACAACATACGTACTAACCCCACAGAATACTGAAAGAAGTAGTGTTTACATATGTTGAAATAATAATTACTAGCCAGTTTATTTGCTGGTTATTTTTTGAAATGGGACTTTCACTTTATTTCAGTGGTGCCAGTAGACGCTGCATTTCATTTTGGAGTTCTAGTCGTATGCAAATGCAGATTTTTGATCACAATGAAAAGTTGGCTGGCTGGTTGATGTGAGAATTGCTGATGTGTGAAACTATTGTGGAAAAAAACCCAGTCCACAGATCTGCTTTACACAAAGTCAGACAATCACCGTCAAACCAAAAACTTGCCTTTTCTTGTAGCGAGAATAATAAATATTTAGCAAAATTGAGCAACCTTTGCATTTACAGTCACAATCCAGTTTTTTTTTTTAGATTGAAGCTGACTATGATAGAATAGATGACAAGAGAAAATATTTTTTTACACCTGAATATATAACATGATAGTGCAATATAATAAACCCTGTTTTAGCTTAAAAAGCCATGTGTGTGTGGGTGAAGACACTGTCTGACACCATTATTATAAAATGTTCACCGAGTTCACCGAACTCTGAGCAAACACCGTACAGTCATTTCTTCTTGCTTCGATAGTCAAACATGCAACAATTTTATCTTTCCTGATGAAATCTCACCTGTATTCTCTGTCAGATATGTTACAAAATATTTCGATTGCCTTGCAATCCTACTTTCTGTCTCCTATATATACATATACATATATATATATAAATGTGAGCAGGTAGTTTGGTGCAGAGCTCCACTACATTCCCACTGTGCAGGAACCAGGGTCGCAGGGCCATGAACTCATTAAGGAAATGACATGGTGGGGGTGTTGAGGCCCCGTAATTAAGAGCAGGGGCCCCCTGGGTGGAGTGGCATTTAAATAGAGGATGTACAGAACAGAGTCAGGTGTGGTGGCGAGGGAGACAATGAAAGAGAGATTTATAGAAACGACAGGTCTGCGTATGGAGGACAAATATAGAAATACAGAGGTAGAACAGAGGGACGCAGGCAATTACAGACACGTGGGGTGACATTTCAATTCACTAGAAGAAGGAAAAGGTTTTCAGAGGGTTGCAAAAGGAAACAAGAGAAAAGACAAAGAGAGAGTGTAAAGAAGATGCATGTGACTATTTATTGAAAAAAAAATTTAAATCTTAAAACAACAACCCAAAGGATGAATAAAGCTCATGGGTCTGACCGGCGTGTATCAGCAGAATTACAATAAAAGGAGTCGGTTTGTGTGCACACACGCAGGGATAAAATTGGACGAACCAGAAGTGATTTAATGAGCCACTCGCAGTTACAGCATGGCATGGAGACGCACATATGCTACTGGCAGGATCAGCCCGTCACGAGCAATCCCAATAATGATGAGACAGTAACCCGAGAGCTCATTTTAAATGAGGATGTGATTCATGTGTTTTCAAGAAAACAGCATCATTTACAAGACCTTGTTAGAAATATTACAAATGATAACACCTAATGGTAAATGAGTCTGAAGACTTTCGGATAACTACAGCACAAAGGATTTGGTCATTCAGGCGCTGCCTGAAAGCCACGAAAAGAAAAGAAGGGAGAAAAGAAAAGCAACAGCAGCCAGGTGGAAGACAAAAAAAGAAGTGAGGTGGTTGTTAGACGTATAATGAGTTGAAATACTGCAGAGACTTATCACTTATACAAAGCACGCCACAGGAAGCCAAACAGCCAATACCGGCGTTTCCTCTGGAGGCGGCTCACTTAGTGTGCCTGTCAGACTGAAAGGCCACTCCAGAGGGAGGTAAAGACATGGCTGGAGAACTTAAAGAGAGGTTTTCGAGAGGAGGAAAATGGCGTCCTGAGAGTGCGCTTAAAAATAAATACAAAAAATAAAATAGGCAAATAATTTTTGCTCAATAGAAAAGAGAGACAAGAGAATAGATTTGCATATTAAGAATAGAAGTCAGAAGAAAGGACACAAAGCGAATGAGTAACACTTTGCAGCAGCTTGCACTGTTAAAGCTGATAAAAAGGAGAAGAGAACATTCATGGGTGATTAATGATGTGAAGTTTGCAGAACTTTTAGCCGCAAATACTGCTGCGTGTAAAGGAGTGCAATCAGACTGATGTATCAGACAAGATTAGAGCCAACAAAACGTCATCTGAGGTCAAGATGAATGAGTATCTGGGAAAAACCCAAGATAGAACATGCAACCTCTCTACAGACGTGAGAAACTGCTTTCAAAATAAGAGGTTCATACTTTCACTACATTTGAAGTCTTTCAAATTGATAACGTTTTGCTGCTTGTTGAGTCACGAAGGAGTGATTAGCACTGTCATCCCACAGTGAAAATTTCCACGGTTCGAGTCCAAGTCGAGGGCTTTGTGTGTGTGTGTGTGTGTGTGTGTGTGTGTGTGTGTGTGTGTGTGTGTGTGTGTGTGTGTGTACCCTGCTGTCTCCTATAATGAGTTTAGATGGTGTCAAACACCCAGAACTGATGAAATGCAGAAAGTTGCAGAAATAAAGATCAGAAAAAGTTAAATTATGTCACACTAAGTACCTCAACATTACCCCGATAATCATAAAGGGTAGGCAGCAAGTTAGTTTCAAGACGTTTCGAGTGTCTTTGACCACAGCATCACACATCCTATAATGGGCCTAAAAGATGTAAATACTAAAGGAAATCTGGTGCGTGAGTGTCAACTTACAGTAAAGCTGTCAGGACAGGAAAAGGAAAGTGAGAAGAGGGAAAGATGGAGGCTGCTCAACCGTAACACCGGTGCTGACAGGTGATGGGAGCTCATGAACTGAGAACATCTGAACCGCCGCCGCCGTCTCTCACTCTCCACGTGTCCCACTCTACTCGTGCTCTTTGTCATTTTTCACACACGAGTGCGCCGCGTTAAAATGAGCCGCACTCTTGTCTACTTACGTCTGAGGCAGGTCCTTTGTCGGCACCTGGACAGGAGAACGTGACGAACTCATGGCAGCGTTTGTGGACCACAAAACAACACACTGAAAGAACAGAAAAGAGCACAGAAGAAAAATGATTTCAACATTACACTGGATTGAAAAAGAAGTTAAACCTCAACTCCACAAAACTTTATTTATATAGCACTTTACAAAAAACCGCAGCTATGACAACACGCAGTACATAAACAAATATGAAAACCTCAAGGTATACAGTGTGAACAAGAACACAATAAAAATCATTATAATAAAAAGGCAATAATAAAAACAGGAACAGAGTCTCAAGCTGGGTTAAAGGAAGTGAAGGGGATCCACCATTCTAAACAAACAGACTGTGAAGCATTAAAAAAAGAGTCAATGGTTCTTTAAAGCACACATGGGTCATAACGGTGTAACTTGTTGATATTCGCTACGTGTTCTTTTACAGCGTCTTTCCCAGTGTTCTGATGTTGATGCCAACGCAGAAGATTTGGAGAAGATTTCTTTAAGATTTGGAGTGAAACATGCAGCTCGTTCTTCTTCTATCTGCACTCAGCTCTGCCTCACTCCCATCTGGCTGCCCGAGGAAAAAATGTTATTATAAACTTAAGAAATTGCTCCTCAAGGTAACAGAGAAAAAGCTTTTATGAGAGCGGCGTCTGTAGTACATCATGTCGTCAGATTATTTATGGAATCTGGTGAGGGTTAATGTGGGTGTTCAAAATGTTTGGCCCTCAAGAACAGGGGGGAACAGAAATACTTTATCCCCATGCACACAACGTGGGGAATGTCGGGAACAATGAAAGTGGAGTCCGATGTTAAAGAAACACACCGAGAGACTAAAAACCATCAAGACACAAACAAGACAAAATACAAAACAAAGGTGACAGTTCTCTCCGGTAATAGCTCAATGTATGTCAGCTAATTAAAGACCTTTTCGCAAAGGTGGCGAAATCCACTTTTAATTCCACATAAATGTGGTAATTTAGGTTCAGGCTGAATTACAGATGGCTTTCACCAGAAGGCTCGGCGTGAGCGCTGTTATTTTGCCGTCTCCGTTAGAAGCAGAACTCGTTTAACCCATGAAAATCTTTAGCGATGGTAAATGCACAGAGGGATTCTGTGCCTCTGTCTTAACACCCACTCTCTCTTATTGTCGCTCCCGCACCGTTGACTCACTGTCAGCCACTCTGGATAACGGCACCTTCTAAATGTAATGCAAAATGTAACCTCATATCTATGTTAAAAAATGCACCAGGAAGTCCTCTTAATGACAAAAATTTAGCTCGTTTCTGAAGTTTTGTTGTGTCAACAGAGCAATGCATAAGAGCTTGCCATTTTAAAAAGGTTTATTAAATACAACAAGTAGACACATCAACATCAAGTGAAGATTAAGTGGCGCGTACATTCGGGGGTCTGTTTGAGATAAAAAGCAGAACATAGCTTCACTTTCCAGGTCGATAACAATCAGCGGCGCAGAAACATGTGGAAGCTTTGATGCACGGCGAGCCTGTCATCTCCACCCCGATCAATGTCAGCTCCTCTGACAGGCAAGACCAACAGGAGAAGGTAAAAATATCCCACAATCACAGACACATCGGCCGTCTTCAGAGCGCGCCAGAGTATATTTACATAGAGTGTGTGTGTTGACTGAGGGATACAAAGATTTCCTGAGTGCAAACAGGTACTTTGAGCAGCAGCCAAAATAAGTCAACCACCGACTACTCAAGCTATAATATTGTGTGTGTATTATATATTCATAGCGGGGCCACAGTTAGGAAAGTAGAGCTGGATGTTCAATACGATCTATCGGGGTTCAAAGTGGCTCGAGTTCACACATTAATACAATTATTAAAATTATCTAAGAAAAACTTTTTCCTCTCATTTTGCATTTCAGGGGTCGGCTTCTCAACATAAATAGCCTTTCAAACTTTCCGAAGGGAAAGTGAGGTCTGATCACAGAGGTTACAATTACCACAAAAGACACTTTTTTTTTTTTTTTGCAACTCGCGCATAAATCACGTGCACCTCAATGGTACTTCGTTCCCACACAATCTCCTCGCTTTGGTTACGCCACCCACTCACTGCAGTGATACACTGAACCCCCGCCACTCACACACACACACCACCCACTCATTCCAATGGTATCACAGATTGAAAACACAGGGAGGGAGTACAGATAGAAATGGTGCGAGTTTTGTGCACATATTGCTTCAAGGCAACTGCTCTTTTGGAGAAAATCCGAGTGCCAAATTTCCAACCAAAACACACACACACACACACTCACACGCACACAGGTGGACACACAACAATCTATAAGCTTTAAAAAAGACAATTTGAATGTTGCCTCTTTACGAAAATAGCATCAGAGCTGACCCGTGCCGTAATGTACAGCGTTGACACATCCATTCAGCTGACACTATGCATCTATAGGCAGGCGACAAATACAGTGAGAAACAGGATTAAATATGCACATGCCTCCACACAGGTGTGTGTGTGTGTGTGTGTGTGTATGTGTGTGTGTGTGTGTGTGTGTGTAATTATGGTATCCACCTCTGTTTTGTAGTACGTATGAAACAACAATCTTTTGTTATTAGATGAGAAAAAAAATCCTCTGTATTTAAAGGACAGTTCACGCCTGGGAGGTGGGGGACAGATGGCGTGCTTTTTCAGGGCCGCACTTACACCTGGTGGAAAGCGGCGCCAAATACAGCTCGAGTGCCTTTCCTAGTTTCACGCTAAAGCAGTAGTCGCTTTCCCGTCCAGCGCCTACTGTACACTGTCAAAACAGCAAGGTATTTGTGCAGGTGCTGGCACGCGGGAGCTTGTTGATGTGGACAGGTACACATTTAGCTCATTGATATGTTCAAGACGAAAGAGGTAAATGTACTATAAAATAAAATAAAACCAGGTTTTAAGCCCCTGCTGCTGTATTGTTTTATTTTTAGGGCGCATAACACAATCCACCACAGACAGGTGGCTCACATAGCATGTAATCTCTGCTTATTGCACACAAGGCTTCTGCCAGAATTTTATCGGGAGACGAATTTCTGCTTGTTGCGCTCAGTTGTTAGGAGCAGCAATTGCTATGAGTATTTAATACATGCAGCAGGCTCTTTATGCCCCCCCCTCAAAGTGCCAGCAGTAGCTTCACTGTTAACTAATGAATCATAGCAAACAGCAAGCCATGATGGGTCAGGAAACGATGCAGCGGGTGTCACACAGAAACAGCGTTTTTACAAAACAATTGTTATCCTCCAGCAAGAAGCCAATGGCTATCTGTCTGTTTTACGTGACGTTACGCTCAGAAGATCCCGATGATTCATGAGGAGATTGATTTTAACCCATTTGAAGTAGTTTTTCTACATTGCCCAAAAAAGCAGATTTGAAGAAGTCCCACCCCGACCTTTAGTCTGTTAGGTATTTTTTTACAACACAATGGTAGCTTCTGCGATTGCAGCTGTGCAAATTTAAATAAGAGAAGCAACGAGACAGATCCTATCTCAGGAGGCCAAACCAGTTTTTCAAGAATAAACGTTACTGGAGTCTGAAAACCGTGTCACATATTTTAACCATGCCTGCATGCAGTAGGCAGCTGCGACACAGTTCCAGTAAGAATCGAGGATTAAATCAAGACCTCTTGTTCAAAATTCAAGCTATCAGCTGCCACCATCATGTATCATTTAGCTTCAGTAAAACTAGCAGAGCATCAAAAAGAAATACCGACCACACAATCCCTGCCTTTGTCCTCCTGCCCCTCACTGCCCTCTCTTTGCCCTCTAAGTACTGATTGCAGTGTGACACTTGTGTACCTGGCACCCAGCCCATCCAACTTCATTATTTAGTGTATACATCAAATATCCATGGAAAACACACACAGGCACAGGTACATGGACACCGTGATGTATATACTACACACAGTTTTCTCCTCCGTCTGGCTGTCTGTGGCTCGTTTCGCGTCGCCGTCGCTCGTCGGTTTGTTACATCACTGCAGATAATGTTACAGCTCTGCAGAGCACCTGTAGGGTTTGGCTGGGCATAAAGTTACTGGCTGCATAAGGAACTCACCACTGCCACTTGGTAAGTTTTTAAGTTGCAGCCGATTTCAATGTGTTGTATGATTTTTTTTCCATGTTTTTTTTTTGTGTGTGTGAAAATGTGCGACTGCCATACAAGTGTGAACATGCTCCTACAGTGTCCCAAAAGCAATAATTTTCAGAGGCCTTTTCCCCTTGGGACAGGACATGCCATTGCATGCACAGACACTTCATTCATTCACAATACTGTTTTTTTTTTTTTTAAACGTCATGTTTGGACGACACATTTTTTATGCCTGATTTGATTTGATTTCTAATTACTTCAACAATAAATTGCTTCTTATAATCTTTTTGGGGAAAAAAAAAAACTCTTAAACTGAAGTATTTTTTGTGAAATATGAGGATAATCTGGATTTCTCTTGCTTGTGATAGAAAAAGAATGTAGAGTTCCCTTTTTGGCCCTCTCGCTCTCACACACCACACACTATGACACACACTGTGGCGGCCACCGCTCTTTGAAGCATCCCGAGTTGCTCCAATTCCTCCCCGGCAGTCACATGACTTCGTTATGCAACAATCTGTTGTAAATCAATATGATCTTCCCATCAGCCTTGTTGTGTATCAATAAGGGGGGGTTCAAACCAAGAGCTCGCACACCCCTTACATTACAGGAACACTGTATGAATCTAGATTTATTAGTAAGTTAGATTAGGTTGAGTTGACTTTGATTAAAATATTGGTTGCACAAAATCTGAAGCTGTTTCAGCAAAGAATAATTGATGAGGTCAAACAGATAACTTTAGATAGGAACTACGGTAATATTTTTGTCAGTACTTCCTTTTTTCTTCTCTCTTTCATTTCCTCTAATTCTTTTTCTTCCACTCAATGACTTTGTTTAGCTTCCCTGTTTTGCCCCCCTCTTCTCCTCTATATTGTCTTTTGAAATGCTGGCAGGACACTGGATGCCATAAACAGCCCTTTCTTCTAATGAGCACGCCAGTGTGTGTGTGCTGCTGCATGTCTTTGTGTGTGAATCAGTGAATTGTTATACAGAATTGTTCAGGAGCGTCCGGGTTCAGTCGTCCGACGACACAGCCAATTCACTAGTCTTCATTAATCTGGAGTTATGTACAGAACATCCTCCGGTCTGCTGCCGGTTATAGATGAGAGATTTTTGGTCAGTGATTGCGAAAAGAACAAAAAAGGTTTATTTTTGCTTAATTCCGAGAAGTTCTGGTATTTCACCATCATGATGGAGTTTTTGTCTGGCTTTGGTTTTGTAAGACGAACACAAACGTCTGACTTTAAACCTTCCATAATCTACTGAGAGGCCATAACTGGTGAAGGCCCAAAGCGGCTGGTTTTGACAGTGAATGTGTGGATTATTGCGATTATCTTGCTCATCATAAGTCAGGACAATCTGATTTCCACGCTGACTGTTACACTGACTGCCTGTCTTTGCTGTTTTTCACTCCAAAACACCTGCATCACATCTTTTCTTTTTTTTTTTTTTTTCCCTGAACGCAGCCTGCAGACCTGGCACAGTGTGTAAACGGCGCGGAGAGCTAGACTGCTGTTTGCCGTTTCCTGCTCTTCCTACTGTCTCAGAGACGAACGAGGAGACGTCCCGGTGAGCCGGGTGAAAGACTCAAAGAAGAGACTGGTGCAACAGGAGGAAGACAAAAAAGAGGAGCGACATGACAAGGAGGCGAAAGCGAGAAAAGGAAAGTCGATAATCTGAACAAAACACACCATTCACCTTGGGCACCTCCCCTCGTGTCTGTGTGTGTATGTGTGTGTAAGGGCTTATATAAGGGGGGAGATCAGCCCACGCCAATGTATAAATACCCACGATGCCGCTGGTGGAGCAGGGAGAAGGGTCAGAGTGAGTCAGCACACCCATATCACTCCTCCTCTTTCTCTCGCTCCTTTCTATCAATCCATCCTTTCTTCCTCTTCTCTTTTCTCCTCCTCCATCTCTCCACATCTATCAGTTTTCGTGCTGCCGCACACAAAAAAAAACAAAACACTGAGATTTCACTTGGCAGGGAATCTGTGACCTTCAGCTGGTGGTGATTGTAAGACAAGCAATGGTGTAAACAAATCAAAACAATCAATTACACTTTCAAAGAAGCCCCCACTTTTCAAGCTGAGCTCCTTTGATGACATGTTTTCCAAAAAAAAAAAACATGTCAAACTTAATGAGAATGAAACACGAGTGACACTTCAGAGAGATTCACAGCGTTCTTTTCATTTCTGCGAGTGAAAACTGTTATTTTAGATCATCACTCTTCAGCACACAGCAACAATCAGCCATTTGAATTCGCTTCTCTCAGGACACTCTGTAAATGTGTTTGTTGTGTTTCGCTATTAGCTGAAACTGACAGCGTGGAGTTTACGGCGACGTTAGGTCTGTCCTAAACTCACCGTAACCGTAACCACAAGTAAAGTATTTGTTGTATTAATTGTGAATTCTTCACGAATCTGTACTTTACCCAAGTTTTCATTTTTGGTTGAGTTTTTACTTCTACCCCCAACATTTCCATGTCCTTACATTCCTACGCTTTATTTTCTTAAATCTGGCTCATTGTTTTCACTTCTATGAGGATGATTCAGCCTCACAGCGAAAGGACAAAAAGCAGCGAACAATAACATAATCAGCATCGAGCTGCAGAAGTGAACACATTTAAAGAGTGATCATTTTACATAATTTATATGAAACGAGCCAGTTTTTTTAAAGTTTTCGTTTTAATGTGGAAAATTATGTCGATCAGACTGTTATCTGGAATGATCGTCCACTCTCTGAGAAAAGATGCTGCTGGGCCGCGGCTGTTTATTGATGATCAAGCAGCCACGTCAATGCTTAAGTGTACAGAGAGATATTTTCTGCTTGGATCGCGTCGGATGCGGCGAAAGCATGAAAAGGGTGCTTGACAGTGTCTAATGACCCATAACACACCATGAAAGCATCCGAAAGGTTTAAAAAAAAAAGGAAATGTTCTAAATGGCTGAGTCAGTCATCTCACCTTTAACCAAACAAGCAGGCTTTCACTTACTGCTGACAAAACTGAGGGCAGAGAGATCCACAAACAAGCAGCAAACAGAGGCAGAGGCAGTAAATCTTATAAAAGGAGAGAACTCGGCATCGGGGTATGTCTATAAGGTCATAACTGCAGACGTTAGGCAATCCTTAACAGCTAAATATGAAAATAAATAAATGTACTATGGCGTTTTTCAGTTTGTCCAATCAGATTTCAAATATCAAAATGAAAGATGATTAAAAAAATGGCACTACATTTTTGACTTTTGGGCTTAAAATTATGTTCCAGACTCATTCTTCAATGTCTGCTCCAGATACAGAAAGAAAGAAAAAACCCTGGAAAGACTCAATAAATACAAATCTGTCAGTTTGTAAAATGATTTTAATATCACTGTTGTGAATTTATTTCTGTTCAAAACTGAGAGCATCATTCATTCTGAATTAAACTGAGAACAATTATTATTAGAGATTGTGACTTCACATACTGTTACTATAATTTACCATAATGTTATACCTCTAAATAGCTTGACTTACATTTATAGAGAAAACTCCCGACAGACCAAACAGCATAACTCAATTTCTTCAGGAGACACTAAATTCTGGCTGGCTTAATGCCCCGCTCAATTTCATTTCCAGCTCTGTGCCAGCGCTGTTCTGGCACACAATGATGTTACGTGGTCCATCCAACACCTCCAACCTCTAACTCATCCGCTCCACGTCTTTATTCACTCATTCAGTCTTTCATTCACTTCGTCTCCTTTTCTCACTTTCTTCCAGGTTTATATATATATATATATATATATACACACATATATGTATAAAACCCCTCTCACGCTATTGTATTTTTCTTTCTTTTACTTTTGTAATGCTTTCTTTCTATTTATAATCTCAATCCATGGTATTAATCATTACTCTAATAGCACTCATATGCTCCATTCATCCATTACAAACTTATAAACCTGGGAGTTTCCTGGTGCTCACAGCGGCTGAGCCGATCGGCTGCAGCGTGGGAGTTTGGTGTCTTGCCTTTGTGCACCTTGATAGAAGTCGCTAGGATGAGGAAGCAAACATCCATGAACTGGTCATAATAACCGCATCGTTGGGCTGCATATCTGAACAATGTAAATATCAGTCTATATACTGAAAATGATCCTTCCAGCAACATCTCAAGCAGCAGTAACAGCAAAAACGCCATTTACACAGTTAATCTTTGCACCAACAATGAGTGTGCGCGCGTTTTCTTTTTTGCTTGCCAGCGTGGAGAGCTCTCTATCCGCTCTCATAGCAGAAGTGCATCTACCTCCGCATCTGCCGAGCATGTCCGGCCAACACACACAGACACACACACATGCACGCCTCACCCTGTAATCATCAACTTTTCTTCCCTTTTCCTGCCCTCATCTGTGACTCCCTCCACCCTTCACTCTCGCTCTCACACTCTCTGTAAAACTCCCCCGCAAACAATACCTGCTGTTTTGGGCCAGACGGCAAGAAAAATAACCGAGGGTAGGAAAGAATAAGTAAATAGAAAAGCTTGACTGTACAATATGTTTATAGTCTGTAGACTTTCTACCAGTGTCCCCGGTGTTTAATCCACAGAAGGGTGGTCATTATCCTCAGCATGTAGTTTTATCTAATTTGCTGATTTGCTCATTAACTCACAGGGAAAGAGGTGGAATGAAGAGGATGAGTGAGAGAGAGAGAGTGGGAGAGAGAGCACGGAGGGGTGAGAATGGAGAGCTGCAGATATTAACAGGAGAGTCGATGAGACTAACAGGTTTGAACACCCAACAATGGACTCAGCACAAGTTGTAAATATGGTACCATTTATCACATAGGGAGAAGCTGCACAACAGATTTTTTGAGGACTTGTAGAACAATACGCAGCATGAATGCAGCACAATAACAAGTCAGTACAATGTGCTTGCAACAAATACCACTGGAAACATGAATTTAAATGAGCTTCTTTTTGAATTTGTGGCACTGCAACTGACAAAACGGTTTGAAATGAGATAAAATACCATGTAAAGGAAAACTTCTCAGTTTTCAAACACTGGTAATCTTGTAGGTTTATGATAAACCCCTCTCTCTTATACCATTGCACTGCAAACCTCCAGGCCACCATAGTGAGAAACCACTTCCTGTCCGAGAGCGCTCAGACAACAATCATGGCGTCATCTGAAAGTGATTTCGTCTCAGGCTGCGCTGACAGAGAGCAAACCACTCCCCGCTGCAAGGTTTGTTTAAAGGCTGTGCGCTGTGAAGGCAGCAGCACGTCAAACTTGTTTCAGCACCTTAAAACAAACAAACAAAAACCCTGCCCTGGAGTGGGAGCAGCGTGCTGGCGGCACAGGAAAGTGACGCCCCGGCTAAAACTCCTGCAGCTCCAAAGCAGGAAACACCATCGACTACATTTTTACCGGTGTCCCTTATGAGAAGACCAAAGTCACATGGAAAAATTGAAGTGGATTAGAAATGCAGTGGCACTGGCTGAAGACATGGTTTCTTTACACACTGCTGAAAGAAACTGGTTTCAAACATGAGAAAAAAATTCTGCTATGGGCTACTAAGCTACAAATACACACGTGGACAAAATTGTTGGTACCCTTTGTTTAATGAAAGAAAAATTCACAGTAGCCAGAGAGACAACAGTGTTTTTAGCTGTGTGTTTTGGGTCATTGTCCTGTTGCAAGACCCATGACCTGCGACACAGACCAAGCTTTCTGACACTGGCAGCACATTTCTCTATAGAATCCCTTGATAGTCTTGAGATTTCATTGCACCCTGCACAGATTCAAGACACCCTGTGCCAGATGCAGCAAAGCAGCCCAAGAACATAACAGAGCCTCCTCCACGTTTCACAGTAGGGAAAATGTTCTTTTATGGCTCATACTTCATTTTTCCTTCTGGGAACATAGAGCTGATGTACCTTGGCAAAAACTTCCATTTTTGTCTCATCTGTCCATAGGACCTTCTCCCAGAAGCTTTGTGGCTTGTCAACATGTAGTTTGGCAAATTCCAGTCTGGCTTTTTTATGATTTGTTTTTAACAATGGTGTCCTCCTTGGTCGTCTCTCATGAAGTCCACTTTGGTTCAAACAATGACGGATGGTGCGATCTGACACTGATGTTCCTTGAGCTTGAAGTTCACCTTTAATCTCTTTAGAAGTTTTTCTGGGCTTTTTTGTTACCATTCTTATTATCTGTCTCTTTGATTTGTCATCAATTTTCCCTCCTGCGGCCACATCCAGGAAGGTTGGCTACAGTCCCATGAATCTTGAATTTCTGAATAATATGTGCAACTGCAGTCACAGGAGCATCAAAACTGCTTGGAGACAGTCTTACAGCCTTCACCTTTAACATGCTTGTCTATAATTTTCTTTCTAATCTCCTGAGACAACTCTTTCCTTTGCTTCCTCTGGTCTATGTTGAGTGTGGTTCACTTCATGTCACCAAACAGCACAGTGACTACCTGCCGCCCTAAATATGAGCCACTGACTGATTACAAGATTGGAGACACCTGTGATGCTAATTAGTGGACACACCTTGGATTGACACGTCCCTTTGGTCACATCATTTTCAGTCTTTTCTTGGGATACTATCATTTTTGTCCAGGCCTGTTTCTTGAGTTTATTTTTTTAAATAATTCTGTTGAAGCATGGTTGAAAAGCAAAGTCTGATTTTCATAAGTTAAATTTCCTAGATTTTTTTTGTATTATTACTTTCGTCAGATTCAAGTCATTTCTCTGACCACTGGGAATTTTTCTCTCATTAAACGAAGGGTACCAACAGTTTTGTCCACATCTGTATACTTCTAGAATAGAACATTTTTCACATGGAATTACTTATTTTTTATAAAATGTTGTTATTATATTAATTTTTAAAGCCATGTCAGGTTTCCGGCGGCTCATTCTGCTTTTCCGGGTATTCACTCACTCATCCATCCAACAGAAATACAGTTAATGTGTAATTTCCATCACGACTACATAGTAAAAATGTTAATTAAATGTGGTCTACAACTTTTCTCCTTTGAAGTGTTTTAACAGGACATAGCTGATCACTTAACACATTTTCATGCAAAACAGCAGCAAATAATACAAGAACAAGCACACAAAGAAGGGAATATTCCACAATACCTAGGTTAATTTTTATAACATAACAGGGATGACTGACTTGTTTTGCTGTGGTACTAATATTTTACACTTTCAGTAAACATATAGCTCAAAGTGTGGAACCCATACTCAAAATAATATGGAGTAACTGTGTTCCTTGTTGAAGTCTAATGTCTGTCTGATCCATCTGTACACCCCAACCTCCTCTCTGCACTGTGGCTCTTTGTGGCTCTTTTTCATTGTAACCCTCAACAGTGAACTGTCCAAACGTGTTGATTTTTTGGTAATAAAAACATCATGGAATATGGCCCACATGTCAAACTTGCACTTGAATGTATTGCACTTGTCACTTTCAGGACTAGGTTGAAAAGTTCGCTCAGGGGCCTTTTTGAGAAAAGAGTTGCGTTCGGGATACCGAGTGATGCGAAGACGCTTCTTGAAAACAACAACCCTTTTGAAAAATTTGAGCTTCAAATCCTTGTTTTTACGAACCACCGAAAACTATTTTTAGAACATACCTTAATGGCTGCAAGGTAGATTTTCTCAAAAACTAATCGGATAATCGAGTAAAGATATGGACCAAAAACGACAGAACTGATATACTTTAAATCTATTGAGCCTGCTATTTGAATGGTTTTCTGTATGTGCTCCTCAGTGGAAAAAGTTTGAGCACATTTGCTAAAATGAGTCATGTTTCCTCACATTATTTTTGGAATTTGTTCGTTTCTCTTGTAACTATGAATATTAATAAAGTATTTGAATGAAAAACCTCCATGTAAAACATGCTCTATGTCAAAAGAGGCGCTTTCTCTTTTCTGCGGAGCAGTTTTATTGAATTCTGATGGTGGCTGTTTTTCATCTCTATTGTCTCCCTGCTCCAACACACCGGATTCTGAAGAATACATGATGTCTGAGTTCTGCTGAAAGCATGATAATTACAATGAGATACAATGAAAAAATGCAGGACAGCATCAATCCAGAACCAGAAATCAACACTTCTGCTATAAAATGAGAGTAAATGCCAGATTTATTCAACGATCTTGTTTTGCAGATATGAACTTTGTGCAGCTTCGTGAGTACTGCACCTGCACAGTATATCATAAATTGATCTTTACTGGACAAATATACCAAAACAAAAATAACAATGTCAAATCAATGTTACTTTTATGAAAATGTACTGGTGGAAACTGAAGGTGCAAGAGACGGAAAACATGGGAAAACCAGGCGCAACAGAAAAAGCACTAGAATTTGGAAGAATGGAATTCAAAGTCATGTACATAATTAAAAACCAATCGTATTGCTTAATATGTTACTGAACAACATCGGCAACCATTGCTTGCTCACCTTGTTTTGTGTAAGGCTGATGAAGGATGGCAGCACAACCAGTTTCTGATTGCTTTCATTTATCAAACAACTGGAAAATTCCAGGACATCCAATCTTTCATGCTGGAAACTTCCTGGTCATAAATACTTATCAGGCAAGATAATAGCTTCAAAGTCAATGCAACTAATCAGGCCAAGCCGTGGACAGAGAAAGCCTGTAATTAGACAAAACTGCCACTGGAAGAGTAGAGACTGAAGCCAAATAAGATGAATGCATTGTGCTGTTTGTGGTTAACTGGTGAGCACTGAGGCTGGAGCGTGCAGGCGTACTCTACTGTATGCTGTACTGATGCATGTGGCTAAAAAAAACAACAACTGGCTGTTCTCCTTTCTACATATGAGTCCATACCCTCCCTTAAATGTAAACAAACTGTTTACATTTAGACAGGTAAGACCATAAACAAACAATTCACTGACACATTTAGATGTCACTTGTTCTGCCTGCCTGTGGTTTTCCACTCAAATCTGAGTGGGATATTCACTGTATCACAGGAAAAAAGAAAGAAAAAACACTGTTAGGAGCTGCTTACACTAATTTACATCAAGGACAACAATATTGTCAAATTGAGTGGACAATATTTTCAGAAAGAGTCAGAGGAAGGGAAGTTAGGATCTCAGAGAAGAAGGAAACAATTAAAAGAAACTAATGGAGGGAGAGAAAAAGGCAGACAGTTCAAACAGAGACGTGGAGAAGAGAGATGTCAGAGACCAAATGGCAGATCAGAAGGGAGACGGGCACAAAAGGAGGAAGTCAAATAAAGAAACAGAAAGATGGAGGGAGATTAAAAACAGAGGTCTGGGATAACTGCACCCCTGTCGGCTCGTGTCCCTGTTGCTAGGTTACCATCTGCAGATGAATGGGTTAAAGTATCTAAGGAGCAACAGTGACATAGTTAGCTGGTCTCCATCAGAGCGAGCACACGCACACGCACACGCACACACACACACACACACACACACACACACACACACACACACACACACACACACACACACACACACACACACACACACACACACTAACTGCAAGCTGCATGGACCCCAATTTAGGGCTGCATGCTGCCACTGAACATGTGCACACACTCCCCCATTACCGTCACATAACAAGCCCAAAAACCTGAACTACACACTACTTAGGAGTAGTGCCAAGTCTAACAGCACACGGGATGATTTCACTTTTATTACCAGGCTTATCTGCAGGTCAAACAGGCAATAAGGTCTCCGAGAAACAATACACCCACCATAAACACGACATAAAAATTACACCATGACAAGCTTGACATTTCCACCACACAAACCTCACGGCAACAGAAATCCATCAGCCGACTGTTGCTCATAAAACAGATTCTGTACATGTAATGTGTGGTTGAGGTTTATAAAATCTCCCCGTCGATAACACCCCCAAGAAGGATGAGCAGCACCTTCACCACCCGGTTGGAAGGGTTCATCTGTCAAGCTGAAACACTTTGTGCAACAATAACCTGTGAAACAACAACCCAGAGGGCTGAATGACCTCCTGTCCTACAAATTATATCACAGTTTATCTGCTTGGAGCCGTACCAATCACACAATTGCAGCTCTCTTCAAAGAACACCTTCAGACCCACAGCAGCAGCACGGCGGCTTTTCTGCTGCACAGTTAGTAATCCAGGTGGGCCTTCACACCTACAAGCCATGACTCACGTTGTAGGCATTTAGCTCGTCACATCATCAGCACCAATTTGGCATGACTGCATAGGCTAGAGATCAATTCAAAGATCCCCTACGCTACAGACAACTAATCATGGTCCTTCAAACGGTGTTGGAACAGCGAAAATTAAAGCGCACACACACAGGCAACATTAATTTGAGGCATTTGTTCTCCCATCGTGTGTCATCAAATCTGGCATTGAAAAACATATTAAAGGTGCACACAGGTGATCACTAAAATAATCCTGTTTCAGCATCGATATCAAACAGACAACAGGGTTTTCTAAGAGGGCCTGAACCACATAAATAAAATAGACAGTACTTTATGAAATGTATTAAATGAATCACTCCACACCAGCGTGCAACACCTATTATAATCCGACTTGTAGTTTATTAGTTTATGTCTTAAAGCTTCGTTCACTCTTACACCTTACAGCTCTGCTATCATTATGACAGCAAAAAAAAAAAAAGTTTTGTCTAAATCAACAGAATAAACACAAATGATTACTGATTATATGAAAAGCATACATAAAAGACGTCATCGGCAAATACTTTAACAAGTGCAATAAAGTCCAGACAGTAGTCCCAAAACCACACTGAAGTAATAATGCAGTCATTCACATCCCGGCAACGGAAAAACACACAAGCTACTGTGTGTTCACATCAACTGTCCACACAATGAATTAGCTGAAGACAAAGAAAACGTCCAGTCCTCACAACTGAAAACTGATTTTAAATATAGTTTCAGTAAACTTGCTCAGTTCTATCAAATCGCTGAATACCTCATACATCTTTTTTCAACAAATTCAAATGACAATTAAGATGTGTAGAATATAAAGCAATTTGAAGTGGTTAGACCTACATTTGGGCAGTGATAGATGCAGTCCAGTGTCTTTGTTTGTGTTTATTTGAGCTGGATGTGAAACAAGCTTGACCCACATTGGCTGTGTGATCTGCCCTCATACGTCTCCAAGGTGTTACCGTAGTAGCGGGTGTACTATTGCCACAAATGTCAACAGCAAGGACAACTAAGCCCTGAAGGAGACACTGTCAATCGAAAACACACACACACACACACACACCATGTTTAGTCTCTTTGGGTGTGTGAAAGTAGATCAGAGCAGAAGGAGCTGGTCCTCGATGACGAGTAAATTTAGATCCAGTCTCAAAAAAAAAAGAAAAAAAAAACACCTTCAGAATAACAAATGAAAATTCAAACTCACTCATGCACACATAAAACTAGAAACTGGTAACTTTTAATTTTTAACTTTTGGGGGATACTTTGATACACATTCATATCGCTCATTAACATTTACAAACATACACCACCTTAACACAAGAGATTTTAGAGGAGGAAGTACTGATGGGCATCTGCAAGCTGGGTGTAACTGCAAAATGATTTGAACAAAAACTCATTTAATCCAGTAAAATGCTCTTATAATAAGTGAGAAGATCGTGGCTGTGCTGCAGAGGTTATCATTCATTGCTTCACAGCGAGAATCTCATGGGTTCCAATACTGGCAGTGCCTCTGTGTGGAGTTTCAGTAAGACGGCGCTATCTTCTCCTCCAACAGCTATTGGGGCAAGACCTCCACCTAAGATATGTGATTCATGCCATGTTGACGTGTGCCACGAGCATCAGCCGTTTCAGATCTAAGTTTATTGTGTCTGAAAAGCACCGCGGGAACGACGGACAGATCGATGCACTATAATGCTGCAATATTTTTGGACCCATCGATAAGCAGACTGAGGTTCACAATCAGAGGTATACACACGACCGCAACACGGCACGAAAGACCGCAGAACGGTGTTATATAACACAAACCCTTGAAAAGACTGCAAATAAAGTCCTTGAAAATCTGTGTGGACGAGGTCGGCGCCTCACTGACAATAAGCAGGAGATGAACTTAAAGAACTCGCATTAAGCACTGAGAGGGTTTGCAATGCACAGCGTGGGTTATTTAAAGCCAATACTGATTGTGGTGTTTTCTAAATTAAATGATGAGAAGATTAACTGCACATGTACTTATTTATGAAGCCTGTGAGATTAAATTTCTAAAAAAAAAAAAAAAAATAGAATAAAATAATCAAAACTGTGTATGTAACAGTCGAGCAGCCTCTCAAATACAAGCTCCAGTCTAACACCCACAGTGTCAACAGTTCAAGAAACTCCGGAAAACACTACGTCTGTATAATTTGAGAAAGAAATGGAGCGTTTGTGGAGACAGTGAAGAGCGCAGAAGATATGACTGTTATGGTATCGAATGGTTACTTAGTATTTGGGGAGGAAATTGCGTCAATTGCGAGATGGTTCTGATAGATAATAATCTCAGGAGGGACTGTTTTAAAATTATATCTTTTCACAATCATGTAGACGAGCCATGGTATTAATAAAATCAACGAGGGACTCGAGGTGAGACAATTTCCCCCGTCTGAAGTGCTCATTTCAACTTTCTCTGAACATTACCAACACATTTCATCATCTGACAGGTACAGTCGACGGTTCTGTTAGTAACATCTATAACAAAAACAGACACTTCGTATTTTAACTCAAACATCATGCTATAAAAATGGGAGTAAAAATTGCCCAATGAAAAACAAACATTTTTTCCACATTACATTGTAAAATTTGTACAAGATAACAGCAAAACAGAACTAGACATTTCAAATCTAAGATTCTCGTGACTTATTCAAGCAGCCTGGAAATAGTTTTTAATTACTGTAGAAAAGCCAAAATTTTGCAATGCCTGACTGCTTCTGCCTCTTTTTTTTACAGGTTAACCTTAACATTCAGTGTTTGGCCGTTTTTCCAGCATTACTGTGTGTTTTGGACTGTGCATGTTACAAATGTGTGACAATCCAATGAGTCTTTTCTGTGACAGGACCGTTTAACTGTCATGAGGGATTAGAGCACGCATTGTTTCTGCACGTATTTAATTTAAAAACAAAATGTATTGGTTATGAGAAGTTGGCATGCCGCGTGTTGATTATAGCAACAAGCAAGCACAAAAAAAAAAAAAAAAAACTTTAGTATAGCCAGCATATTGCAGATTTTTGTCAAGAAAATAAATGAAATTTAAAAATAAAAGCAAGCTTTTTCAAAGGCATCCGGCACTCCTGAATAACATCAGCACTGAAAACCTCACAGCTTCTTTCCTGCGATTACTGATCAATTCTTTCTTATTCTTCTTGATGAATACCTCTGTCTGCCTTGATAACTTTAATCTGTTTTTCCTCGTGATTTTCAATGTTCTCCCTCCACACCCACGCACTCAGCATTCCCTCCTCTTCCTACCCCTTCTACACTCCATCCATCCATCCATCCATCCATCCATCCGTCCATCTTCTCAGTGGAACACTTCAGCTATTTATAAAAGCATCAAAGCCCACAGCTTCAAGCACACGGCCACTTGAGGGAAAGAGGGGGAGACTGGGAGGTGGAGGGCTGCAGGTACAGCGGGAGGAGAGCGGGAGAAGTCACAGAGGGACGTCTGGAGTCAAACACAGGTGGAAATGTGGGGAATGGTGGAAAAGGAAAAAGGGGAAGGAGAGCGTGATGCCCATAGAGCCTCAGCCAAGTAAAGGTGGACGAGAAATAGACACACACATACACACACAACAAGATGAGAAGGGTTAAAGCATGACGATGAAAGAGAAAAGAGAACAAAAAAGTTAGAAAGGAGAGACCGGCAGGTCAGAAGAAACAAAGAGTGTGAAGGAGGAGGAAAAATCAAAGACTGGATGATAAAGTCCGATGTTTTCCAACCGGTCCACTCTGCTCCAGGATCTCAGTCAGATCAGTGTGTCTTTCCCCCCCCTCCATGTGTTCAATGTGCTCATACATGACGGCCCGCTTTGTTTCGCGCATGCATTTGGTGTGTGAGAGCATGTGCATGTGCGAGTGTGTTTGGATGTGTAGGAGGCAGGTTTTAGATCCTAAGACCTCCCACCCACGCAGGTTGGAGTTGCAGCAGCACCTGAGCTCCGTTCGGCATTGCCAACAGACACCGGTGTTTGCAAATATTCACTCACTCACTTGAACCTGAAGAGACTCATGAAAAAAAGGCAGAGTGTGAATCCGGAGGAACTGTGGGCATTGTGCCCAACAGCAGCCTGATCCGCCTGTTCTGGTGAAAGTCAGAGACACCCGATTAAACCCAAACACAAAAGATGGCATGAGGCAAAAGGAAGGCTGAACACAGCTCTTGATTGGTGCATTTATATGCATATATATGTATAAAAGCAAGCATTTTCTCCCCTCTGGAGAATGCCAGTAGCCACAGCGAACAGCACCTATAGGGTCTTATTAAAGATGGACTCTTTTCCCTTCTCTAATCTCTTCTCCCCGTCCATTATCTTACACTGCCTCTCTGCTAAAGAGCTCTTTTGGCACACCTATTCACTTTTTTTGTGACTATCCTCGTTGCATAATTTGTTCTATTTTTTGAGTATACTTCATATGCAGCAGAAGACCTATTTAGTTTCACACACTCACGGCACACGGAGGATTTTCTCGCAGGTGTTGTCAGCGATCGCCATGCGCATGCTGGTACAAACATCCCCAAATCAAAAAAAAAAAAAAAAAAAAAAAAAAAACACATCACATTATAAAGTCAAGCTCTTTAGGAAGCTGGATGGAAAAGTGGATTGAACACATGATAGAGAACTTTCTGTGCGTCGTCCCATTTTACTACCTCAATCTGGATGAATTCCTCTTTTTTCCTTCCATGTATTCTCTATGTGCACAATGTAGAATATATCATTCATATGTAATGTTAAATTATAATACCAAAGAACAGTTTTTGTTAGGACATGCAACTCATTATTCATGGTGATATTTTTTTCTTTGTACTTGATGAGAGCGACTTAAACCTTGAAGGATATCTCATGCAATCCTCCCCTCCTTCCTACGCCCTTCCCACTCACTATTTCCCCCTTTTGTCTCTCTCTCTTCTCTCTCTATGAATTCCACCCCCACTCATTCATTGTGTCTTTTGTTTCTGCCTCCAGCCTTCTTCTCATCTCATCACCTTCCTTCTCCATCGTTTCATGCATTCCCCCCCCCACCCAATCCTCCTTCGTTCCCTCCTCATTCTGCCATTTCCAGCGCTTCCCGCGCATCCCGCCACTCAGTGTCCCCCTCCACCTCCGTCTCTCTTGAGCTCTCCGAAGGGATAATTTGTCCATTAAGTCAGTAATGAGACAGTGGAGGACACTCAACGGCCTGTTGCAAACTGGAAACCCAACTTATTACCACCACGGATTTAGAAACACGTGCGTAAAAAGCACACAACCAAACCTGATCACGTGGACGCCGAAGAGCGAGCACAATTTTGCACAAGCTGCCATTAAGGAAATAAGTGCTCACTAGCTCAATAAATGGGACGTGAAACACGTGTATACACTCAGAGTCCGAACACAGACAAGTATGAAATATGCCCCACGCGCGCACACTTCTTAGAAATACCATATTACATAATATAAGCTGCTATCGCACTTTGAGTTTGACACTTTTTTCGATGAAAGACAAAGCGACCTCGCTGAGGCTTTCGAGCTCATTGTCTGTAGCGACAATACGTTCATATTCTGCCACTCCAATGTTACGCCCTGTTACAAAATGTGCAAAACAATCAGCAGCAGCACTTGGATTGAATAAACCATCTAAAATTGTAATTTATAACCCAAATCACAATACACATGCGGAGGATCTAAAAGGGATTTTAAAGGTGCTGTAGGCAGGGTTTTGCTAGTCAATGCTAATTTTTCTGTGTTTTCTTTGGATTAAATGTTAGAGTATCCATTGATAATACTTTAGGTGTGTAGCATAACTGCACTATCGCGAGGGCGCAGCGTTTCCATCTGTCTCTGTTCTGAGCTGAAAAGGAACCTTGAAAGCTCCAGGTATCTTTGACCAATCAGAAGAGCCCCTGAGGCTCTAACCGTGATTGGTCGAGGGGCGTTCGTCGCACGTTCTTGTGGGAGGGGCTTAACTTGCGGAAGGGCGTGATGTCAGAGAAAACAGGACAGGATTGGCTGTGCTGGGTTTCAAATGGCCATCTTAGATGGGTCAAATCGCCATCATGCTTAGGTAACCCTAAGCAAGATGGCGGAGATGTGGAATCCTGCCTACAGCACCTTTAATATGCAGGTGAAGTTTTTAAAACTTGCTGCGATGTACTATAAATGTGGTATCATCAGATTAACTGTTGACGTTTGACAAAAACAAAATGCAGAAAGAAAAAAACGGGAGGAAAACACTCTTCTTCCTTCAAGTGGTAAAGAGAGAAAAAAAAAGTTACAAAATCCAATCCTTGTGATCAATACTTGTAAATTCATAACCATCTGCATTGGACAATATCTGGAGTTATTCAGCCATAAAAATTCAAGTTCAGGAAGAGAGACTTTTCATGGGTCATTTCACGACAGCAGCCTGACACATGATATGGAGACGGGGATCGGAGGACATCTGACCATCGTCATTATGAGGCGTAAATATTTGCATCAGAGTCAGTCACGTCTTCTGATGATGGTTTTTCAAGTCAAAACTCATTATGGATACAGTGACCCAACCCTATGGAAATATGGTGAAACATAACAAATCATCTATCACTAATGGATTCAAATCATTTGATTTTCACAGATATCACAAGACAACGCACCACAAAATCATTCAGCCCAGTTTGTTTGTGGCATGTTTGTTGATGACTGAGGCAAACAAATCTATGAAAGATGGAGCAGTAAAGCACACCTAAAGACTGGCCTGTTGATTCTCCTGTAATGTTGCTGGTAATTTTAAGATTTCTAAGTCTTCAACTTCAAATTCGTGTTTGGGCAAGGCACCTGACTGAGATGGCTCAAATACACTGAACCCAGGAAGTCAGTGTTTGTGCTCACAAAGATAGAAGGAAAGAAATGTCTGCCTGCGTGACCTTGTGGAGGAATTCCCTTTCTCCCCGAGCTGCAGGGAAGTGACACCCTGTTCCAGATAAAAAAAAAAAAAAAAAAAAAAAAAAAAAAAAACCTCAGGACACACAAACACATGAACATATACTCACACACCTGACGGTAAAAGGTAGGCGTGAAGTGTTGCCGAGTACAGCCAGTTCCTTATACTCTCACTCTCACTCTCATTTCAGCACTGACTGCACTGGGATCGGAATTTTTACATTTCAAGTGCTGATTTCTTTCGTCATTCATTCATCTGTCAATCAGTCCTCTTCACATTCCGCTATCAGAATACAGAGGTGCGACCAACAAACACCTACCGAGCACCTTTCAGTCTTCAGAAGACCCCTGCAGAGCAGGAGATGTGGCCCCTAAAGGATAGTATTGACCCAGTACATATACACATTGGCTAATTACCAGCGAACCCACTGCCGCGTTCAAAAGCGTCTCTTCCATCCTACACCATATAGACGGTTGTGTCTGAATGTTTCACTGTTGCTAGGAGACATAAAAATCCTTGAATATCCTGTTGCCTGTTAGTACAGTAGAAAAAAAAACCCAGACTTCAAGCATTCTGAAAAAAAAAGGGAAAAAATACCCATCACCTTCACAGTCTCTGTCATGTTTGTGCGACAGCTTATGTCATTTCCTGTGGCAAGGGCTGCAAAGTGGGTGATCAATCTGTCCCTACTGCACAGTATGGAGATGAAGGGCAATATTGAGGAAGGGACAGACAAAGAAGAGAAGGAGAAAAACTTTCTACGACATGAACTGCTCAGGAAGAGTTTCCCTGAGTTTTTCTGTATTTATTTAAATCATTTTTTCGGATTCTACCTACCCATCCGTTAGCAGCTAATATTGTCTCAGAAATGGTCAGTCAAAGGTTTGCTGCGGTTGGACGTTATGTCTGAAAAAAAAAGGAAGTGCTCATTTCACAACATGGGAGAGTGTACATCTAAAAATAGGATTTCTTTTAAGAGTATGAGCTTTCCCGCTTCACTGATGAAGACATAAAAATGCCTTATTGTGCTACTCTTTTTGACAAGAAAAGATAAATCCGAAGAATTTGCCCCACAACATCAAAAAGCAAATCGAAAATATTTTCAAAATTTGGACAAAAACCACGTACACCGTGTTGCAAATTTTTTTAGTATTTATTTTTCTCAAAGAGCTTCATGCTGTTGTTCTTTGTTCCCAATAAACACAAATTGCCTGGCTGCTACTAGCTGAATGAATCAGATGCCAGGCAGACTGACTGGCTTGTCAAGCGAGTTTTAAGCTTCTATTGAACGGTTGGACATTCTTTTCATTTTAACCTACAGAAAACACTGCGTAGACATACGTATGTCCTCTCATTGAAAAATGTCTCTGTTCACATTAATGTTCATGTTTAATGCATTTATGCCTTTATGTAAACGAGTAGGAGGTGGAACCTTGAAGAATTCTGAAAAGGGACTAAAAATACATTTCAAACAGGCAAGTGGCAACAAGTGGCAGAGGAGAGAAAACAATTAGGAGAAGGAAAGGCCAAAGCGGGAGAGACAAGAGAAAGCAGGTGCAACTACGTTGACACTCGATCAGTAAGTGATACAGAGCAACACCGTCCAGTGTGAATGTGTGTGTGTGTGTGTGTGTGTGTGTGTGTGTGTGTGTGTGTCTGTGTGTGTGTAAATTTCACTGGCCTACCTTGACACTGAAATCCCTGCTTGCCAAAACCCCTGCAGAGAGAACAAACGAGAGTTAAAACGTGAACACACACACTGAAATATGCAGACTGACAGGACTCACACGGGGAACGCTCGCTAAACTGTATCCACTCTCCTTTTTCACCTCGAGTGAGATTTCTGGCAATTGTTAAATACTGTCTGCCTTTTTATTGCGGCACTAAAGTTTTCAATTCAAAACAGTAGTTCACACACACACACACACACACCCACAGAAGTATGCAAGCAAAGAGTACGTACAACTATTATATGCACAGTACGGTTGCATGTACCGAGGCCAGCTGAGGTGTACAACCACAGTCACAGACTGATCTTCTGGGAGGGGCTTCAGCTGCCCTGGGGCAACATGTTCAGCCACACCTAGTCAGTGGTATAGGGAATGCTGGGGTGCTTGCAGGTGGCACACACACACACACACACACACACACACACACACACACACACACACACAGACACACACACACACACACACACACACACACACACACACACACACACACACACACACACACACACACATGCATGAGCACACACTCGTTGGAGGTCATTTCCATATTGTGCCTGCAAATAGATAATCTGTCAGGGAGTGAAATCACTTAGTGGACCCATTGTTCTTTTTCATTATGCTTATTGACCCAGATGGATTGATAGATTCACAATCTAAACAGGTCAAACACTTACACAGGGTTCAGAGTGTTCCCCTTTTTGGGGGTATTTACAACCAGTGGAGCCATCCCATTAGACTCTCATGAACACAATCTTCTAGGTCAGATCATTTAGCCATTCACAAATTAAAAAGCTTGTCACAGGACTTAAATAACAGCCGCTTGGGGAATAGTGCACAGCAAAGATAATAATACACACGACCAATTAGGCCAAACTGGAGCTGGAAATTCATTTTATAACCTAGGAGCAGGCCTGGTAAACCCTGGTGGGCTACATGGTGACATGTCTGTACAGGTAACTGAGGAGAAAACGCAGGAAAGAGAAGAGGAGGAAGGTCGAAGTTGTGTCAGCCGCCGTGTCAGCGTTTGAAACACTTGTGTTACCACTCAGGTTATCCCTGTTGGCTGCGGTTCATTGCTTTGTAATGCTTTCAGGACTTGATGTTTTTATTTTAACAGCCGCTCAGCTTCTCCCTCTGCCTACCTAATACCATCAAACAGGGATCTTCAGCTATTTCTTCTCTCAAAACGGCTGCCCACATATTTCCCTGTCTTTCCTGCTGCCCTGCCGTTCGCATTTAGCATCAACAAGTTCCAGAATAATCCTAAAAATCGATGCTTATTTTGAGAAAACTGTGCAACCGGTGGATCCGTGCTACTTTATTTATTCTTGCTGTAACTTAATGATGTAATGCCATCAATACAAGAACGTCCGAGGCCGTATTTTCATTTAATTTAGCTGCTATTAAGGCGCTTTGAATTCCTCCAAATAGGTTATTACTCATAAACCTCCCATAACTTTATCATAAAGCAGCAACACCACAGAATGAAGTTAAGACAGCTGTCCGTGCGTCAAACGGCCGCGCGCGCGCTCCTCACCAGATGAAGTCGGTGCAGTGGCTGCAGAAGGTGGGCTGCTTGAAGAAGCGCGCGATGAATTTGTGGTCCTTCACCTCGTGCACGTTCTTCTGCCGGAGCGCCCCTTGGCGCGCGAAGCCGCGCACTGGCTGGCGGGGTCCGTCCTCCCCGTCGCTGTTGGCCGCCGCCGAGTCTGCCATGGTCTCCAGTCCGCGCGCTGTCCGTGCGGCCGTCTGCGATCACCTGGACGCGAGCGCCGGTCGGGAGGGAATCGAACCAAGCGCACCTTTTTCAGCGGAGGAGCGGCGCTGCGAAGTGGCTGGGAGGGAAAGAGTTTTCAAACCGCGGAGGTGAGAGGATGGGTAGTTTTCTGTAGTTTGTTGCGCGTTTTCTTTTTCTTTTTTCGGCGATCCTGTCCGTCTGTTGATTATAGGAGCTGCTGTCGCTGCGCTGCCTTCCGCCCGCTTCCTCTTTTCTCTCTGAAAGATCTGACACACACACACATGCACACACACACACAGAGAGAGAGAGAGAGAGAGAGAGCGAGAGAGAGAGAGAGAGAGAGAGAGAGAGAGAGAGAGAGAGAGAGAGAGAGAGAGAGAGAAAGTCTTTATAGAAGCATACTTACTCACGCATTGATTGAATACATGATGCATGGACACCAGAAACAGAATTGATTTTTATCCTGGTCCTCTTGTCAGTCAATTTAAAAAAAAGATTGTTAACATGGAGTGGTGTACCAGTGTGAAGTGTTGGCATGCCAGTCCCATGCTGAGTTTGCATGTTCTCCCTTCTCTGCATGGATTTTCTCTGTTTTCCTTGTGCACCGACTTCTGATTTTCAATCGCTTCTGTCTCTCTGTGTTCAAACACATGCATTAAGCTGACTGATGTGTTGTGATGGACAGGCCAACCCTGCTTCTGTACAGAGTCAACTGGAACTCGACCCTGAGTTGGATGAAGTGGTAAATAAGATTTATTCATATTCATTTTGAAGGTGGACATATTGTGTTGTATGCAGCCTCTGAGGATAACATCAAGCATTTTGACTGTGTTGGCTGGTAAGAGGAAGAGAGAAAGACTAAACTGGTTCTTCGACGCACAACTCTCATGGAAAAACTGATAAGAAGAACATACCTTTTCTTTGTTATTCCATTCTTGTGTGTATGTGTGTGTGTGTGTGTCTATAAGTGTGTTTGTGGGTCATATACGCTTACTGGGAACTGTAATGAAATACATCAGTTTGACATTTTGGGGGTAATCCAGAAAAAGTACATGACCCAAAATGACAAATCTACCAGTGGCACCATGTTTTCAGGAAGAAGAAATAAACTTTGCATTTTTCCTTGTGCACTTGTGGGTTTTCTCTGGGTACTCAGGTTTCTTCCACAGTGTAAAAAACATTCCTTTGATCCAAAAATTACCTCAAGGTGTGACTGTGAGTGTGACAGTATCTCTGTTTTTGTTGAGTGATGGACTGCCAACCTGAGTGTACAATGCCTTCAAACTAGGATTGGTTCCACGACCATTAGATAAAGCAGGATGCAGTTTGGATGAACTGAATCTCAATCTATTTATTTCAGCGTAAACCAATTATTCCTTATGACTGATTTCCGTCTATCCTGTATACTTCCTTATACAACTTATTGCTGCTCCCAGGTGACTGTATTCTCTCCTGACGAGGCAAAAAACAAAAAGATAGACATGTACACACTGCATGGAGTCCCCAGTCAGACTCGTTCCAGTTGTTTTGGACTGAGGGAGGAAACCAGCGAAGCCGCAGAAAACCCACAAACATACAGAAAGGCCCCCGACCCAAACCAGACCCAAACCAGTGAGGAGACTAACCACTATTCATGCAGCCACATGGACATGTAGTGGTTTGCACATTTAGGGAACATTTGAACATTTGAACATTTGTAAAAGCTACTCTTTAGACATATGCAAAGGGACGGGTTTCCCAGTGGTGTTTAAAATCCTGCAGAGTCCAGTACGGACATGCAGGCCTGTCAGGACCCTTTGTAGCAGAACAAGTATGTGGAATAGATGCTGAGGTTTCAATTCTCTGCATGATGTTAATAACAGCTCTGACTTCAACAATGTGTTTAACACTGAAGATCCACACACAGCTGGGTGACAATAGTGTGATTTTGAATATCTCATACAAGCACTGTGTTTGCAAAAAGAACATTTTAGTTTCATATTTGGATGTGTTTGATTTCAGTTATGCAAGCGGAGCATGTGAAATGGGAAGAAAAGTGTGCGATTCTATATACAGTGGATAGTAAACACAAACAATGACGATGTTTGAATTGAAAGTGTTCTAAAAACAAACAGAAACTGTTGAGAAACGGAAAGAGGGCTCTATCGGAGTGGAAGTGCTGGCATTGGAAGTGTGCACAGTTGTTGAGCTCTGACTCATCTTAAGACTTTTGCTTTCAAAGGGATTTTGAAGGATCATCATCTGTGATTGTTGGATGGAGTTTGTGCCAGAAAGTTCCCAGAGATATATTTTGGATATTTTTAGAATAAAACCCATCAATTACAAGACTGCCTGAGTCATTTAATAGGTGAATATGGAGCTTGGTGGAAGCAAACTGTAAACACCTGCAGCTCTTCAGACGGCAAGTAGGGGATGAATATGTGGTTCAGGAGAAGGTGGGAGTGATACTTACTGTGAGGCAGGATATCAACACTGACAAGAACCAAGCATGGCTCACATATCCCTCATTTACAGTACATATACATACACAGAAATTTGAATGAATCGCCAACGGTCATACTGTGTATATCAGCGTGAGTTTATCTCCACCTAATTTAAGGCCACAGAATCTGATTTCGGGACAGTGACGAGCGCAGTCCCAGCTGGTCCCTGCTTTCCACACTCAGTCAGCTGGTGGTGAATGACCTAGATGAGATTGATTTAGCTTCAGGACAGATAACAGTGGGCGCAGTTTAGCCCGCTCTCATCAATACGAGCTTTACAGTAGATTTAGCCACGTAGCTGAAATCCCAGTTGGTTCGACCTTTTCTTGGTCCCGATTACCTCACTTTCTTATTCATACAACATTTTTGACATTAGAAGCACTCCTACCCAGCTTTTTACATAATTTTCTGTCTGGACGGCCTGCAGACTGTAAAACGATTAGAAGGGATTAATTTGCGATGGTGACAGGCATCCAGAGACTCCGATAGTGACATAATCATAACCTGAAAGTACCTGAATTAGTCTGTGCGAATATAGGCTATAGACTACGACAGTGACTCATTTCATTTCACTTACACCGTTACATCTTTCATTTCCATCAGTACATAGACACTGATATGAAGCTGCTGCAGAGTTTCCATCCATATCAAGATATATGACCTGTTTTTTTTGATGTGCAAAAAAAAAACCCTTCATTTTACACAGAAACTATATAAACATGTTAAATGTGAAGAATAAGTCTAGATAATTGTACTTTAAAACAAAAGAAAAGACCAATAAATACAAAGAACTCATAACTTGCATATCTTGCAGATGTTTTGCACTATTTTGTAGTAAAATTGCACAAATTACATATTTTATATATATTTTATACATTTTTTATTTTTTGTCATTAGGCTTGATTGTTATCAGACGTGCTGGATATTTAGCCTAATTTCATCATTCAGTACTATGTTATTGCGGTTGTTTTGTGATTGTATTTCTCTTTCTCGTTAGGGTTGTAAGTCTCCTTTGGGTGATTTTTTTTTTTTTTTTTTTTTTTTTTTACCATTGGGAAGCCGAGGTGGTCACTGCTTATTAAAAGGTCACCAGACTTTAGCAATCCACGCTTCTGCTTCACCGACTTCGTCCAGAAACCAGAAGCACAATGGACTGGAGCTTCTTCTATCAAAGTATGGGCTGCGAGTTGGTACAGTTTGAACAGATCGACGCCGTCCCGCCACAGACAATCATCTAATCACCTGCATTAGCTTTCCCACTAATGGACAAATTACTGTCAATAACTAACTCAACAAGCAGGCCTGGGGTTTTTGGAAGGAAGCTGACGTTCCAGAATACATCACACAAGCTCAAAGTGAAACTTCAAACAAACTGAAAGGCCCTGAAGGTTCATACATTGAACTTTGTGGTTGTGTGATGACAGCACTAACCACCATGTTGACTGGTTTACCATCTATCTTACTAGTATATTATAAACTTAACGTAAGAGTTATTTAAATTTGCCCTTAAAAATCTTGCTTTTTAATCTAAAATTGATATTATGTCACACCATGAAACTCAAACCAGCATTATTGTACAGCATTCATTGTGTTGGTTATGTTTAACAGCGTTGTGTAGTGTTGAAGCATTCTTTGTCTTTACTGATGCATGACGTCCACCCCCGTCCAGATTCCTGTTGACATGTAAATGTAGACATTGCAGCAGATGAGACCATGTGTCGTGATGCAGGAGTCGCGTCGTTACTGTGGCTGTGCGATCCGAGAGTCTCACATGTGAAAAAAAACTAAAAGGTGTAAAATATACAACAAAGGTCTAAACTAGAGAAATTATATATAGATATATTCCATTTCAGTCTCTAACAGTTTTTTCTCTCAGCCTATGGTCGATTTTTCCTCATCTTTTTCCTCAACAAAAGGAGGGAGTTGTTACATAAATCTCTTGTTTCCTTCTTCATCAACCAGCTACAGTGCACCGTGATGCAGTTTATACTAATGCACACACACACACACACACACACACACACACACACACACACACACACTCACACTCACATTGATCATCATGCTTTAGACACAGAGCTGAAGCTATTGGGGTTTTTTTTTTTTGCAATGCTTCTGCATCCAATTTTCTTTCCTAATTTTAATGTACAGCAAAAGCCATGTTCTTTTCATGCCTCCACAGTCTGTTGTGCTCATCCCCAAAGGTAAGCATGTGGCCGACCCACACCAGCAGGCACGGTTACCTCACTTATGTAACTTATGCAGGTTTCTGTTTACTTACCAAGTTCTCCTCATCCTTTCCTGTCTCCAGCCTTTCACTCTATCTCTAGCTCTGATCTCCACTGTGATCACCCTCTCTGTTCCTGCAGCCTCTCTCGCTCTCTCATTTTAAGAGTGGTTAAATACAGCTCAAACATCAGTGAGCTGAAACCACAGCGAGCTCATTCTTCTGCTTTCACACTGCATTTGCATATCTCCACTTCTCTCTCTCGCTCTCTCTCTCTCTCTCTCTCTCTCTCTGTTTCTGCGGTTATTTGTATGTGTGCAAGTGTTCGACACTGTGCAGCCGAATTAATGTCTATTTCTTTAACTATTACAGTTCTTCAGGTCGCTGCTATATCTGTGTGTGTGTGTGTGTGTGTGTGTGTGTGTGTGTGTGTGTGTGTGTGTGTGTGTGTGTGTGTGTGTGTGTGTGTGTGTGTGTGTGCGTGAGCGTGCGCGTGTGTGTGTGTGTGCGTGCGCTTTAGTCTGCATTTATGTTTTGTTAATGTTTGACACCTCCAGCAGCATGGGTAGTTTTGGGGTGTGTGATGTGTGGTGTGTGTGTGTGTGTGTGTGAGTTCCTGTAAATGGTGATCTGTGTGTGACAGCGTAAAAGCCTTGATGTGTGCGTCTGTGTGTGTGTGTGTGTGTGTGTGTGTGTGCTGAGTTAATAATTATATAAGGCACATGCACACTGCTCAGACACCCAAATCATGATCACATTTATGCAGATGTAGATTTCAGAGATGGTTTAATTAATTCTGGGTGAATCAGGCTCTGTGGTCGGTGTATTTTTGCCCCATTGACAACATTTTTTTATTCAACCACGTTTTTGGTTTGATAATGAATACCATATTGATCCCAAGGCATGATCCACTCTTACATAATTCAAGAATATTCATTCTGTTTCTGTTCTATTCAGCACAGTTGACATTGAGGTGAAATTTGTCTCAAATAGTTTTGGATGTCGAGGAAAGATTTAATAACTATTTTAAGCTCGGTGTCAGAGGTGGGCAGCTCAACAGAAGAACCCGCATTTTCAAAGTTCAGCACGCAAAGGGAAATATTTACTTGCAAAGAAACTTTTCAAGATGTATCTTTGATTATTTTTCAAGTCACGAAGCGACCAACTGTTAGAAATTATAACTAAGCACATTTGATTTCTTCTCTAAGCCGTGACTCATCATAAGACCTTTGCTGGGGCTCAGTCTTTATGAGGGTGAAAGCCATCTGTCAGACCATATTGCCTGAAATCTCAGAGTGTGACTTTAGAAAAACAAAAAAAAAAACAACTCTCAAGGACTGTGGTGGTCCTTCAGCCTCAGATGCCTCGCAGTTCTTTACAGTCAGAAGGACGACGAAAACAAAAAGTCACCTCCCAAACTCACTTGTTCACCCTGCTACTACTGGCTTGAATCGTATAATTTCAGTCTTCTGAAACATTCCTTTTCACTACATTCTGTCATTGTCCAGTTTTGGTGATCTGATGCATACAGTTATGAATTTCCTCAGTAAGAGGGAGCCCCGTTAACTTCCCCTGCCGACCTGAAATGTGAATGTAATGAGCCGCTTCAGCACAGAATCTGTTGCCAGACATGGTGCAGCCTTGAAATCCAAGAAATCTGAAGACAACACACGGTAGCTACACGCTCAAAGTGTATGCCACTTTCTTTCCTTTTATCTGCAAACCCTGGAAATAGTTGTGAGAAAAATCTATCGAGCAGCTCTTTGAAAGACTCAAACCATACCGCCAGAGATCAATTCTCTTGCTACATATGTTCAAAGTCAGATAAATCACCCGCCTTTCCAATTCTGACGCCTGCTTTGATAAGTCTACATGCCTAAAGGCATTCATTTTCTGTTGTGTTTGGTGCACTAGACAATTCAAAAAGGTGTACGCTAATAAATACAGCATTCTTTGTAGATTTATCTACACTGTTGCATATTTTTCTTTCACTGATATGAAGGACTTTCTTCAAGCAAGTTGCATATTGTAGGAATAAAAGGCAAGATGTAAAGTTTACAATGTGGAAAAAAAAATATTTCTTTATCAGGACAAAGTTTTAAATGTGAACTGAATCAAAAGATGTCAGTGAGTTCATCAATGTTTCAGCTCACCTGTGTTGGCAGCTCCGACCAAGCAAGCTAAATAAATAAATAAATAAATCACCATGTTTTGCTGAAGGACAAAACACTCTTAAATATATTGTTGCTTTTTTCCCAGCACATTTTTCTCCCACAGTGGACTGGCCAATTCCCCTCACACTGCAGCTCTTGATGCAGCACACTCCCACTGCTGGCCTGGGGAGGTTGTAAACAACATTTTTATCTGCACATGCTTCTCGGTGCTTTGTTTCACGAGGAGGAAGCAACACGGACGGAGGTTCTGCACCCAGGTGCCCTCAGCGCTGGACACTCCTGTCAACCTGCTGGTTGGCAGAGGCAGAATTCAGAGCTGTTAATCGCACACACATCCTGCAGAGGCTACTAAGATGCTGGGTTATCACACATAATAGCTACAACTCTAATATCTGCCTATTCAGTCTTTTATCTGGAAGTGAATTGGCACAAAGCAGTTTTTCATTGTGTGTTATCTTCACACAATTATACATATAGCCATGGTATAATAACAATAATTGCAACACTGAAGAAATCCTTGATTCCTGGACATCAAGTGAGTAATGAGGAATTCAGAGGGGAAATATAATCACACTGCATTCAGCAGGGCTCTTTATATAGGACGACTGCGTCTCATGGGAGAGACAGACGATGAGAGAGCGAGATATAGATGGAGCAAGATGAAGACGGAGGGAAGAGGGAGGAAGTAGTGAGAGAGACTTTCTACCTCCAGCCTGGTGGTGATCTCCATCTCTCATCTAGCAAAACACTCCCACACAGCACCTTATTATGACCCATCTCTCTCTCCCTGCTTCATTCTGACTGGCTCTCATTTCCAGTATGTCTCTCTGTCTTTCTCCTCTCTGGATGAGGCTTCAAGATTGACTCAAAACTAAAAAACACTGCTCTCTAGTGGCAACATTCACAAGTATGAAAGGTAATATTTTAGTATTTACACTATGACCATGGATGATGGATGGATTGTGAAACAATATTACTCCGAATACTGAATTGAGTGACTCAGAACAGCAGTTCTCTTCAAATATAATGTTTCAGATGTCACCTTTTTTTTCAACCAGCATCTGTAACTTGCCTTTTAAGTCCTGCAATTCCAAGTTTATGTCAATGGATGGTGCATCGAGTCAGGAGCAAGAGTTCATGCAGGAAACTTGCAACAATGAAAACAATTTACCATGCATAAACACATACAAGTGAAAGAAAAAAAAATGTCAGAATATAAAGTCAAAGGACTTTAAACAGCAGGTGATTTATACTTGTAAAGTGGACACAATTCAAAACATTATCGAAACATAGGAGTCTCTTCAGTTATTGATCACCACTTTGAGCACGCAGGATAACCCACATCACACAGTTCAGAATATATAACAAAATACCGTGTAAAGAGCCAGCAGAGCTGCTTCATTGGTGTGGACAGAACTCAGCATGTGGCCATGCCTTCATTTCTGTTCTAACCTGAGCTCCAGTCAGAGTCTGTTCTCCTCCTGGGGTGACCACAGTGAAACATCAGATTCATTTGTTTTATTTAATGCAGGTTTTATCCACACTGTAAGCAAAAAATGGAATATCCAATCAGAAAACATGCAAACTCATTTTGATAAAGTCCAACTCAGGAACATGGCGCATTCTTTACTTCAACCACTAGAGGGAGACAAACGTCTATATTTTGTCACTGCTTTGAAGGCTGGAATATCAGTCAGCACTGCAACTTGAGTATTTCCCCTCACCAATATAAGTTTTGTTAAGAAATCTACAAATCTACATTTTCTGCATGCTGCTTGTAATGGTCCTTGCATATACTGCAGTTTTGAGTTAAAAAAAAAAAAAAAAAACAGGAAAAAGGAAAAGAAGTCTACTGACACAAACCTGAATGCGATCAGACAAGCACAAGAATCTGAAAGACTAGATCAGATTTTTGTGTGTGATATGAGTAAATGTTTCCATTAATCCATCTATTTGACTGCTTTATCTTGTTCGTGGTTGCAGGGCACTAGGTACGAGGGCAGGAGTGACCCTGGACAGGTCGCCAGTCCATCACAGGACAAAACACAGAGAGACAGACAACCACACATACACCTATAGGGGCAATTTAGGGTCACCATTTAACCTGACACGCATGGTTTTATTCCATGGAATGAAATCGGAGTACCTGGAGGAAACACACACACATACACACACACACACACACACACACACACACACACAGGGAGAACTGGCAAATTCCCTACACAAAGGCCCGACAGGTATCGCACCCAATGATAATCTTTCGCACTGCGGGGCGAGAGCATTAGCTCTACTGTTTAGTCTACGGCTTTGTTTCTGTTTTACAGAGAGAGAAAAAAGAAAATTAGAAAATGTAAAAAAATTAAAACTCAAGTAACATATTTATTTTTTCTTGGACTTGTCGATCATCATGCTCTCTTGCTGTTGATCTTACTGCAACGGTGAACCATTTCTGACTGTCTGGCTGATCTGTCACCAAGGTGTGTTTGTTTGTAGAGACCTGACAGTGATTAATGACCTGGCAGGCAGATTCACTATCAAAATAAATGAAATTAGAGGAAGCTTTCATTAAAGCTGGGACATTTGCCTTTAAAATCTTAGTTTCTGAGGTTTACTTGTTTACAGTAAATGTTGTACAGACATCCTCTTCTTCTGAAATGCAAACATTTCATAGGGAAGTGCCATTTCCCTCTTTTGATGGTTTTAGGCAGGCAAGCAATCAAACAAGCATGCTTTGATAAATATGGGCAGGGAGCACTTGGCAATCATCCGTCAGTTGTCTGATCCACTGTCACTTATTCCCTTTTTTTGGAAAAAAAACCCCCAGCAAGACACTGATGTCACTTTCATTTCATTATTTCTTTCCTTTGAAAATAAACGACACAAGTCCAACTGCATGATCTGTACTTTCTGTGCAGGCACCATATTTGGGTGTTTTATAATAAGAAGGTTGATGTGTGGGTTTCAGGTCTGATATCATTCAGACAGATTAGTTTGCATTGACGTAAGCAGTGATAAAAATAAATGGCAAGAAAAAAAGTACTTGCATTCATATAATTATATCACACAGACATACTGACATGGTGTTGTCTCCATCATTAAAGGAAAAGAAACTACTATTAAAAAAAAAAAAGGCAACAGGTCTCATGACTTTACTTGAATAAAGGTAGAAAGCTGTGGCGTCTGTGGTTATTATTATGCTTCTGTGGGTGTGTTTCGTTACACTCATTGGAAATAATCTTATAAATTAAACTGTTTTGTACAAAGATTAGAAGTACAATTGGCGCTATGTATGAGAACTGGGAGGACAGGATTTGTGATGCCTGTCACGCCTTCTGGGTCCCATGTGCAATTCCCAAAATGTTTGTGCAAGTAAATGTAAAAAGCATGGGTTCAGGGAGAGTTGAGTATCCAGAGTAGGTTGGAGTGTTGACAAAACTGAAGAGCAAGGCATTATATTGACAGAGCTCCAGCCAGTGTGTGCATGTGTGTGCGTGTGTGTGTAATAAAGAAAGTGAAAGATCTTTTAATAGTGGCAATAATAAGTCACAGTGGTATGTACAATACAGATAAACAGACGCGTTTTATAGGAAACAGGTCTCTGAGGTGAGATCTGTTTACATTCGAGGTTTACATGAAGCATAAGTAATCTGTTCAACTATTACGCCAAGCTCCAGATGACCTGAGTGGATTCTGCGATGCTTAATTTTTGTGTATTTCAGGATTAAATTGGTCCCATTTTCAGATGATCGTTTTGAAAGTTTTTAATGAAGTGCTTCACGTTTGTGGATGATGATGATGATGTAAAATAAAAGTCCAACCGAAAACATTTTAAAATCACACTGTTGTCTGTGTACATCTCTATCTTGTCAAACATCTCTACGCTCATACTTAGTGAAGACAGCATTTCATGCAAGATTTCATGTTAACAATCCATTGCAGATGAAACAAGAGATGAATCAGGATTCCAGCATCATTCATCTGAGTCAGCCTTCTCGTTTCTTTTTCTGTAGTAGCTTCTGTCTAACCAGGAGATACAGAAACATGTACAATAATGCTTTCACAACAGAAATCTAACTCCCACCTGAACTCACTCTGTTAAAAAAAAAAAAAATGTTTGAAAGTTCTTGGTTTTGGACCGTTTTTCTCACAGTCCCTGAAAGCAGCACGACGAGAACGGGCCAATGAGAAATCCTCAATCTAGGCTGCATCATCTGTTGCTATGGACTCTGGGCAGTTTTCGTGTTCCCAGAAAACGGAGCGTTTCTCCAAACGAATCCAGAGCAGGAGTATGGACGGGTAGCTCAGTTTCAACTTACATTTCCAAATTCCATCACAGATTTGTTTGTGAGTCACAAATTAGTTGAACAAATCTTGACTTGTGCATTTATATTGCGGAATATGCAGTTTTATCTTTTTTTTTTTTTTTGTAGGATTTCAAATGCCTACCAGAATATACATATTTAAGGGGTTACTATATCCATGTGAACAGCTTCAGAGTGTCTGCAAAAATTGGTAACTGTGACTCTTAACTCTTAGTAAAATGACTAATGGCATGATTAAATATCACATCCTGGCAGATTACAAATAATCTCCACCCCACTGTTTTCTTAGAGAAATAGACTGAGTTGTTCCCTCCTTTTCCAGGAAATGACAGAGAACCTTATGGTAAACTTCACCATGACTCCTTTGAGAGTTTTCAGTTTTGTTCTGATGACAAGATGATCTTTCTTATAGTCATTGCAATAAAATGTGTCTTTATCAGAACTGCATCTTGTTGTTTTATAACGTTTTTTTTAATTGATAAACAAATACAAAGTATCATCATTTGTCTCAGTAAGGCTTCATCACCTGCGTATCTTTATAATCTAGCAACCGTCAATAAGTCAGTTTTGTTTTGAGTTGTTGAAAGTTTCCAATCCAAGGCATGATGACTAAGACATATAAAACACCAGATTAATATTTAACACGTCATCTTAACCCTGAGGATCAGCTACACAGAGGTAGCTCAACGTGATAGATGAAACACTATGTTTAATGTATTTTTTTTAATCACGTTAAATATACAATAAATGTTTAATCTCATAATCTTGCTTGTAGTTTGCTTTAGGTCTCCTCGACTGTGGGCAGACATTCTACAGGGAGAAACACCTGATACTCGTATTACAGTAGGACCGGTTCGTCTGCAGATCGCCACAGAAATGCCCTGAAAGCGTTTTCTGCAACACTTTTCTCTCTTGCAAAACTTAAAGAGCACTTTAGCAATTCAGAGACCAGTGAAAGTGTTTAGTTCTCACTCAAGTTGCAGAGAATTTCACCAGGGTCACCTCTTGCACACCTTGTACTCTGTGTTCTGAATTCTTGTTCCTTGACATGCCAGGCAAACAGAAAACGGAACTAGAGATGACAACTTAAAAAAAAAAGATCTATCATTTACAAATCAAATCCAGGAGTCTGTTAACTATGAATTACATTTTGATAAAACAATTCATTATCAGCCTTTTGATGACGGTTTACTGCATCACAGCTGAATTCATGAGAAATGAGCAAACAGTAGTAAATATTATTCAGGGAGCTCGCACCCACGTTCTTTCCAAATAACAATTCACTTGAATAAAAGGAAATCGACCCTTTCATAGATATGTGGAACTAAGAGATAATCTGAGGGTGGCAAGCATTTCCACCAAATAGGGAACATTTATTTATTTATTTATTTAGAGATTAGATCCCCATTAGTTGTCACCTAGGTGACAACTAGTCTTCCTGGGGTCCATAACAAAAGCAAACATCACATATCAAAGTACACAAGATTAAAACAGAGAAATAGTGAACAGAATACACAAGATAAAATAATCATAAGAAGCAGTGCAGAAACCCGTTATAATATAGAAAAGGGTGAAAAGAATGTATATTCACAAATGATATAGAGTGAGACAAGACCCTAATACAATTAAAACATAACCAACATTAAAAATGCACCAACAATTAAATCAAGATTTAAAAATTTCCGCGATCACAGATTTAAACCTTTTTATGTTGTTCTCTTTCCTTACTGCTGCAGGTAAATTATTCCACCGATTAGCTGCCCTGTACATCACTGTACTCTGCATAGCACCTGTCCGAGCCTTAGGGAGAGAAATGTAATCCTCTGCATGACACCTGGTGAAATGGTTATGGCGTTGATGAATGTACATGATTCTCTCAAAAAGAGGCCTAGGTTTCATTTTTATCTGTATATTCTGAAGGAAAATGACGAGATTCTTCTGTAACCTCCGCTCTACAGGTAGCCATGAGAGACAGCGATGCATAAATCCAATGTGTGTTCGGAGTGGGCAACGAAGAACCAGCCGTGCAGCTTTATTCTGTAGTACTTGTAGCTTTTCAATATCTTTTTTAGTGGTTCCCGACCATAAGACTGAGCAGTAATCTAAATGAGATAAAACTAATGACTGGGTGACATATTTGACAGATGAGTCTGTCATGAAGTAGGCGCATCGTCTGATAGCCGAAAGAGCTCTTCCCATTTTTGTCGCAATTTTATTAACATGACTAGTCCAGCTCAAATTTTCATCTATGGTTAAGCCCAAGAGATCAACCTTATGCACCTGCTCCAGGTGTATATTATTTAAGGTGAGGGACAAAAGATTACTATTCATTGATTGCCTTCTATAATTTAGAGTCATGCACTTTGTTTTACTTATATTTAATGCTAACTTGTTAGATACCACCCATTCAAATACCTGGTCTAGCTCACTTTGAAGCGTATTATTTAGGATCCGCATGTTCTCCGACCCATAATATATAGTAGAATCATCAGCATACATGGCAACAGAGGATTTCTTTAAGATAAAAGGAAGATCATTTGTAAATATCGAGAAACACAGAGGACCAAGGCAGCTACCCTGTGGAACTCCACAGTCTAGCCCCAGTACAGAAGAAAAGCTACCATTGAAGTATACTGACTGAGATCGATTTGATAAATAACTCTTAAACCACTTAAGAGAGCAACCAGAAAAACCATATGCGGATAGTTTGTCCAACAACAAGTTGTGATCGATCATATCAAAGGCTGCACTAAAATCTAAGAAGACCGCCCCAACATAATTTCTTGCATCAAGTTTACACAGCCAGTCATCAGTCATATGAACAAGTGCAGTGGAAGTAGAGTGACAGTCTTTAAAAGCATGCTGAGAATCAGAGGCAAGATTAAAATTCATAAAATATTGTGAAATCTGTGCAAATATAAGCTTTTCCATAATCTTACTCAGAACAGGCAATATACTAATGGGTCTGCTGTTAGTGCCATTGAGAGCAAGCTTATTATCTTTTCGTAGAGGGATGACTTTAGCCAGTTTCCAAGTATTAGGGAAGAGACATTCTTTTAAACTCAGATTAAATATATGACAAACCGGCTTGGCAATATATTCTGCCATTATTGAAATCATTTTTCCATCTAAATAATCCAGCCCAAATTGTTTGCTATTTTTGACAGTTTTCAACAGTATTTCCACCTCATCCTGATCTATAGGATCAAAAGAAAATGTACAATTTTTGCCTTTCATGATTACATTTTTGATTACTTCAACAGATATGCCACCACATAGATTACTGGATGTGTTTAGGTTCTGAGTCCGTATTTGCTTTACTTTATTAATAAAATAATTATTAAAATAATTTGCAATCTCAGTTGGTTTAGTTATATACTTTCCTTCCGTTTCAATAATAGCAGAGTCAACATTTTTGGGTCTACCCAGTAAGTTGTTAAGAACATTCCAAAGTTGCTTGCCATCATGTTTTGCATTATTAATTTTGGTAATATAATATGCCTTTTTCAATTGTTTGTTCATTTTAGTTACAGAGTTTCTGATTTTGCGATATTTATTCCATATGCTAGGATCATTACTTTCAACAGCCGCACGTTTTAACTCATCCCTATGGGCCATGCAGGTTTTTAAATCTTTATTTAGCCATGGTGCCGGTGTCTTTTTAATATTTATTTTCCTAAGAGGTGCATGTTTATCAGCAACTTCCTGGATCAAATCATTAAAAATTTCAAGTGCAGCATTAGTATTATTTTCAGAGTATATAGCCTGCCAATTTAGTTCCTTTATATCTGAAATGAAATTTTCTGGAATCCAAGATTTATATGACCTTTGTAACAAAACCCGCTGAAGATAAAACATGAAGATAAAAATTCTGTTTAAAAAAATCCCTGGAGAACTATTGTGGTGAATCAACAGTGAAAGAGATTGTTTTCTCATGTCATTAGAAACCGACTGGCATTCAAATTATTGGCTGTAGTTAAGTCTCGTTGGCAAAGTCTTTCATTTTCTCTCCAGCTCATGTATCAAAAGCGCATCACTCATATGGCCTTTTAGTAAGAACTTGTTTTAAATCTGTTATTGTTATTCAGATTGACTGTAGCATAGCTGGACTTCCTGTATAATCTCTGACTTCTAGCCCACCAGACACACAATCACTCACAACTACGGAGAGTTTACAGCAGTATGAAGAGTCGATAACCAGCCAAGCGAGTCTTGTCTTCAGAATGTTTTAGGAAACCAGGTCACCCAGACAATAGTTACACAAACTTTGGGAAAACGTGCAAATTCCCCTCATCTGGATTCAATTCTGGGTTTTCATCTTGTGGGGCAGTTGTGCTAGCCGCTACATTACCCAGCCTCCCAGAGTGATTTCCAACTGAAATGCCATAAAACACACTCCGATACGGTGATTTGAAAATGAAGGCTCAGAAACACTTCTTGGCAGCACAAGCGTTTCTTTGAAAACTCTGTCACCCAGTTCTTCCTTGAGGATTGTGCAACTGTTTACAAGATGATTTGATTATGAATAAACCTGTTTGTTGTCAGAAACTGTTTCACTGTCAGCTGTTTCACTTTCGGAGCGACCTTCGTTTGGTGTTTAAAGGGTTGGGTGACCAGTAATAGGAGAGATGCTGTCTGTCAGCAGAAAAAAATTCCTGTGAAAAAGATTTTTGTTTTGCAGGATACAAAGGAATGAAACACCTCTTATTGGAAGAGAAGAAGACTATCAGGAAGAACCAGAAAGAGAACAATGATATTGTGAATGCATCGTTTACACTGAAATCCATTTCCTTTTAGTCATTAATTGATATCTTGTGTGTGTGAGAGTGTGCTTGCCTGTGTGTGTGTGTTTGGAGTAGTGCTTACAAGAAACCGATTTTTTTTTTTTTTGTTTTATTTCACTTTCAGCCCATATACTGTCAGTGCAAAGGTAACTTATCCTCATGGCATCTGAACTGTTTATGATTTTTTTTTTATTATGCAATTTCTGCTTTGTAAATTGAAAAGTAAAAAAAACAAAAAGAAAAGAAATACAATAAATCTTCCATCAACTTCCCACAACCTCCTTCCAATAATCCGTGAAGCTTCAGTGAAACAGAGCTTCTCGCTTCAACTCTACTTCCACTTTTCATCCAGACTCAGTCGTGTTTTGACAGATAGATAGAGGAACTACTCGAGTACTCAAGATTACTGTACCCCAGGCGCTACTGAGGCCTGCTGCTTCTTGTCGTCCCTATAAACGGCGAAGAAAAGCAACTGTTGGCAAAAAGTATCAGCATCAAGATGTTGGGACAGAGACTGTTTTGATAGAATAATGAGTTGAAAGGGTTTTTTTTTTTCCAACTCATACCTACAGTATAACAGTTCCTATGCAAACAGTCCATCCAGTGGGCTATTAGTGGTGACAAGGCACAGTCTGGACGGACTGTAAATCCATCACAGAGCAAACAGGGGGGTCCAGACTGCACACCACCACGCTAACACACCTTCCTGTGACTTTTATCATCATTCAAACTGTCTCAAAACACCCTCGGAGGAGTTGACATCAAGCTGCCTACTTAGTTTCCACACTCTCTTCTTGCAAGGGAAATAAATAGTTTTTACATTCATGTCTACTGACTAAAATGAAACAAAACGGCAGTAAGTCATAAAGGTTTACGATGTTTGATTGCATAGGATCACCTCAGGTTTATGGCACGCAATGTGGTCATGGTACGTGGAAAGAGGCTGATATTACAGTGACTGTAAATCACTGTTTGCTACGTCTGTATTAGAAAAAGAAAGCTACCTGAGTGACAAAAGCCTCTGCCAAAACCAAACTGAAAAAAAAAAAAAAAAAAAAAAAAACCATGAAAAAGCCTGTTTCTAGAAACAAGGAAGGACTGATTATAGACTGTCCACACCCACAAAACACACAGATCCTGTTGATGATCTAATTGTCTGAGCTTCTCTCTGATCTGACTGGTAACGCTGCATAAAGCTGTCCGTTTACTGAAAGCTGCACTTCTTTTGGAATCTTGTAACTTGTTTTGATCGCTCAAAAATTGGACTGACGCAGGCATCAGAAGGTGAAAGTTTAAAAAAAAAAAAAAAATAAACAGTTTACATTTTTCTGATGAACTCAACACCGCTGCTGAATTCAGCAAATTATGTCTCATGACACACAAGAGTCATCCACGAACTTCAAAGCTGCAAGCCTTTGTCACGCTTAATAACCTAACAGGATAAACTGAATCAGTCTGTCTGCATTTATCTTTGGTGAAATCACTTTTTCATTGCATCATCTCATGCAAATGCAGAAACAAAAATAAACTTTAGTTCACAGCTTTGCACCGAGAAAATATTTTATTCCAGAAATAGATTCCAGATTTTGTTACAGCAACACACTGCTCAATATGATGGCATTTGAAGCTTTCTGCGTAAACATAATTATAGCCTACATCTTGAAGGTTTCTGTTTTGTTTAATGTTCAAAAGGTCAAAGTGTAATCTGAATAGTCTGCACAGATCTGCCGGTTGACAACACAGCGCGCTGTGTTACTCCGGCTCCGTTTCTCCTGCATCACTCCCTCTTCCTCAGAAATGAAACTCATGGACGATGCACACAAAAGCACACCTCAACACCGATCACATGACATATGTCGGACAACACACAAGCGTGCAAAGGCTCAGTGTTGCAAAACTGCATAATGTGGCCGTGAAAGCAATTTATAGCAAAACTGCAATGTTTGCAAGAAGTCCTTTGCAGACATGCAACAAGAGCAGAAGCTGCACTGGCGTGTGTGCAAGATTGAGTGTGCGTTCCTCATTAAACCTGGTCTTTGAACACATTAGAACCATTCGCTACCAGGCAAAGCCAAGAGTTCTTAAAAGAAACTCTCTACCCCCGTCTTACCCTCATCTGTTTCTCTTTCTCCTTTCTGGATCTGCCTGCAGACAGCATGCTCTGGCCTTGCGAAGAAAATGAGAGCAGTAACATTTGTTCATGCTCTCATTCACCATGCTCCTGTTCCTGCTTGGTCTTTATGAAAAGCTCACACCCTCGACAAAACGAGAGCTATTAGGGCGAAAGAAACAGAGCCAGTTAACAGAGTCAGGGAAGTCTGGGTAAACTGAAACTCACCGTGACACTGACCAGCTATCACTAGTTAACAGCGTGCGGCTATCATGTGGCTCATTATGTGCCTTGCCTGGCTGTCTGTCAACAAAAGCAGTCATCGGATTCCAAGGCTTTCCTTAACTTTCAGTTCAGGCTGTCCCTCTGCAGCCTGGCATGACCGAATCATCTGTGCATGGATTCATCTGAGTCTGAGTACAAGATATACACTTGAAACGGGATGCCCTGTGCCTGCTGCAGAAGTCTTCACAATAATGACTCAAACATTTAAACTTTTCCTTTTTTAGGCTGTCATTGCTTCGTAAAGCATTTGGCTTGACAGGATGTTTGTGTACACAGCTCAAGTGTTATTTAAATGTCAGGAATACTACCAGTTTAAAAAAAAAGGCCCTCAAAACTGAAAAAGATATAATCCTGAAAGCCAAAATAGAGAAATGACTGAGAGGATGTCACAATATGAGCATTTCTGAGATGAATCACCGTGCAGACCACATATTTTGAAAAGAGCCTAATTTTCAAAGAAGTGAAGCAGCAGATGAAGATGAAAAATGTTGATCTTTAGCAAGCAGCCAATGACTAAGTTTGTTTGTTTTTTGTTTTTTTTTTTCTTATCAAAACTCAAAGAATTTTCTAAAATAAAAGGAATTAAGTGTTCTTGATAGGATTTTGGGTATCTGGCGGTGTCGTGGTGAACGCTCTTTTTTGTTTGGGCTAACTTAAGTGAACTCTGCGAACGTCGGCAACCTTTCCACCCTATCTTTTGCCCATTGTGAAGATGGAATCCACTCCAGCCCCGATTAACTTTGCAGAATAAAGTGTGTGGACCTCTTCTCAGAAAGGGCATTACAGTGAAACCAAAACTGATGAGTAGAAATTAAACCGACAAGTCAGGACTCTCCATTGACCTCTGTTGTGGACATCGGTTTGGCATTACTGGTAGATCAAGGGAAAGGTCAATATCTTAACAGTTCGGGGTTTCAGTAGAGGACAAAAATGCTCTAATCCTGGGGTTAACCCTTTACTACATGTGATCTGTTTAAAGTAACAACAGAGGTAAACTAGAGAGACATGAGTGCAGGAGGAAACTTGAGAACACAGGGAACACCCAGAGGGTCAAAATTCAAACTTTGCAAAAAGGACCCAACCCCAAGCATTTGAAAACGTGGAATTTAGCTGTGAGGGAAAGGTGTGAAGCCAGAGTTATTGCTCAGAGTTACAAAGAAATCTCCCACACTTCTGGACGGCCAATATTTTTCAATGACTGAAATGCAGACATCACTTATTTTTATTTAATCACAATGCAATAAAAGCTATATTTGAAAAAAGAAGAAAAAAAACCTACAAGAAACGATCCAAATCGGGGCATCTAAATGGAGCCCGTCGTTTCTCAGATTCCAGGAAACATATGTGGTTTCTTCTATTCTCTGAGTTTCACTTTCGTTTCTCTGGGCTATAAAGCCGCTCTGTGTGTTTACCCAGCCTCACTGGCGGAGGATCGCAGCTGCAGCAGGCTGGTCGGACATGCAGACATCCCGGCTCACGGCTTCTGCTCCAGGATTATAACTTTGCGGGATTCCGTTTTGCGCGCATTGCGACAGTCTGGGATTATAAACAGAGCCGGATCCTGGAGTCAGAACAAAACGGTGAGCATTTTCACTCCAGGACTAGAACGTACGGACTGTGTTATGGAATTATGTTCGGGGTTTAATTTTTAAATTTCATCTACTGTTTATGGAAACGTGTGTGTTCTGCAGACCATGTTTCTCTGGGTGATATTTTTATTTACCTGGCCTGTCAGGCAGTCCAACTGTGAAGCTGATCACCTTTCACTAGACTAACCAATCTAATTTAATCTAATCTGACTAACCAGAAGACAATCACTGGACACTTTACTAATCTGATGTGTTTTATTATCACCAGTCAGTTTGTCCAAGTTTAATAATGTTGACCACCCGAGAGGTTATTTCCCTCATTCAGTAGTTATACAAACCACAAACCAATAAATAAACATCATTTTATTGTCTTTATGACAAAACAGGGATTATAGCAAAGCTGTTTTCATATATTGTTTTTAAGTTGAAAAGTTAAAAATCACCTTTTGGCTGAAACATATGTGACTGACATTAAAGAATGAAAAATAAAATCCCCAGACTGCGTCAGTTTCATCAGCTGTTAATCATTTTCTATTCCTGGAATTCACTGAAACTTTCAGCTCAGTGTTAGATCAGTCACCGTGAACGAAAAGGGAAGAGCAATCATATCCAGGAAAGACAGTCATTTAAAAGAAGCTCATCAGTCGCAAAATATTCTTCTTCTTGTTTTTAATCAGCAGATCTTCTTTCCTCTAGAAAGATAAACTTTGTTTTGTCATGTTGGTTAAGGTTAAATAGGAGTCAGTGTGAATCGACAGGAAGTGATCACTGAAAATGCATGATGTGTGTGTGTGTGTGTGTGACAGTGAGCATAAGTGTCAGAGTAATCTGACTGCTGGTAGCTGACACCGGCACTGACAGTATACAAGTCCAACAATCAAACAATATACACACACACACACACACACACACACACACACACACACACACACACACACACACACACACACACACAGTTTGTCTGAGGTGCTTCATGCTGTTAATCCAGCTTCGTGGTAATAATCTGTTTCTCTCTGTCTGCTTCCAGGATGTCAGTGTGGTGGTCAGAGATGGGAGAGGGCTTGGGGCCTCTCTCCACTGTAGGATGGTAGCCGACAGCACAGTGGACGGCCATGACAAGACCTTGTCAAGCTCATCTTCTTTATCATCCTCATCATCATCGTCGTCATCCTCATCCTCATCATCCTCATCTTCATTCTCCTCGTCCTTGTCCTCCGCCTCGTCCTCCTCTTCCTCCGCGTCGTCCCTGTCTCTCCACTCGGACTCTGGACTGCATCAGGCCAGCACCGATCAGAACCTGAGATCCGTCCCGTCCGTCTACCTGACTCACTTCCCGACCTTCTCCAGCAAGGAGGACTGCAAGATCATCACCGACACCGCCGCCAAGCTCGAGCGCAGCGGCTTCTACTGGGGCCCTCTGGGAGTGGAGGACGCGCACCGCATGCTGCGGGAGGCGCCGCTGGGAAGCTTCCTCATCCGCGACAGCCGGCAGAAGGACGTCTTCTTCACGCTGTCCTACCACGCCAAGAGCGGGCCGGTCAGCGTGCGCATCGACTACAAGCAGCAGAAGTTCTCGCTGGCGGGCAACAAGCGCTCCTTTCCGACGCTCTTCACCCTCTTGGAGTACTATGTCAACTCTCCCAGGAAGAGCCTGAGCGTCCCGTGCAGGAAATGGAAGCCGACGCTGCAGGAGCTGTGCAGGAAGCGCATTCTGGAGCAGTGCGGCGGAGAGAGCCGGATCCCGGACCTACCGCTCACACATGTGGTCCAAGACTTTCTGTTGGAATTCCCCTTCAGACTTTGAGCTGCTTGGCATGCGAACTCTTGTCTTTGTTCATTTTAATTTCAAGAATGCAGTTTTTACCAAGTAACCCTGAAACCGAGGGTCTTTCCGAGCCTGCTCGCCACGCAGCGGAGACAAAGACGGAATCACAGCGAGCGTCCAGTGAGACGGAGGTCCCACTTCACATGACAGCGTCCTTTACCTCGAGAGCTCCGGCTTCCACTCGCACAGGGATGGAGCATTCGGTCCAAAGGAAGAAAAAGACATTGAAATATGCTGCATTAAGAGAGAACTATGGACTCAGTAGATTTAAAACAGGACAGAAAGAGATAGCTGTTATTATTACACAGAAATGGAAAAGTCAAAGATCGTCAAGAGAACAGACTTCTAGATTTATATCTGTGTGGCGGAAGGTCAGATTAAAATACCCACAAGCAGTGGCACCAGATGTAAGATGGGAGTTTGTAGAAGATGTTTAATACTCTAATGTTGTTTAGTGTTTACACTGCACTAGAATTAGACAGATCTGAAGGATCAAACATCAGCTGATGCTCCGTGGTTATCTCCACACTTTTCAGATCCATGAATGTACGACAAACTAAGTACAAAAGGTCAAACGGGTTCTAGAACTGCGGATCTGATGTACTGTATCTGCTGGTGTTTACCCTTTCTCGACTGTATCGATCATTTGTCATATTTAAATCAGTTTGTCCTGTTCTGGAAAACAGTTATCTATGTTTTTTATCTATTTTTTTTTTTATTTTATTTTTGGTAATAATATATTTGCAATAAAACGTATTTAAATGTACTCATTTTGTGTGCGATGGCTTTTGAGTGTTTGAATGATGGGTGTGGAGGTAAAGTGACGGGCGGCTCCACACGCCCACTTTTACATCCACACACAGTCTGCTTTGTCACTGCGCAGAGAGCAGACAGTACATGTGGGGGAAAGTGTACAGTAGTGTCACCAAAGCGATTCATCTCTGTAACGCAGAGTGACGAGTGGGCGGAGCTGCTTTGGTAGTAAATGGACTTTCACGCTTAGACACACACTTACCAGAAACAGGAGCAGAGGTGACATGTAGTCTGTGTGTGTGTGGTGGATTGAGTGCAAATGAAAATTTCCTCAAGAGGAAGTGGGAAATTTAGGGGGTTAGTGGTTTGACAATGTTAGATGATAGTCATAATTAAAGGTGTAGTTCACACTCATTATTAGTTATCAGCAATAAATAGAATACTTATAGAAAATCGGAAGGAAAAAAAAAACCCATACAGAAACCAGTCAATAAAAGATCAAGTAATGACTTGTGAATTCCATGAGCCATGAGTAAATCCCATCAAATATAGTATTTTAATGAAATGGGCGTTACCGCAGACTCGTAGGAGTGTGTGTTTAACAAAGGTATTCACTGTGTTTGCTTTAGTGATCCTGTGTGTCTGATCGGAGCTCTTCTGGGGTTAAATCAGTCAAACCTAAAGGAGTATTACTGAGGACACCAACACGCCTACACCAAGCATTCATCAACATATGCACCTACACGTTTGTTTTTGCAAGCATAGCCTTACTAACCGTGAGAGGCTTGATGTGCAGCGAGAACCATAAAAAGTGGGCGGAGCCTCCACCTCTTCTTTGGTGGTGTTCAGAAAGGCATCAGAAGCAGGAGACGGGTTTTTTCTTTTTTTTCTTTCAAACCAACCAAAGCTTGCTGGCAGTCATTCTGCACTTTGAAAACATATTCAACTTAGAAAACATTGATTAGAAATGGGAAATTCAAGTTGAACGACTGCGTCCAAAAACAATGTAAACACGCTTGGGCAAATGAAACAAATCAGTCATGATTTAATGATTTGTTTTCCTGCTTAAAGGAAGAGTGTAAAGGAACAGAAACTTAGGTAATTAACTGGTGTGAAATCCCCGATGCCTGCAGTTTTTCATTAGTGATGGGGTGTGCAACAACAACAACTCCCATGATGCCTCCCATCATCAAATCATTGTCACACTCTGAAAGTGTCAGGAAAAAATGGGGAAAAAAATGCTTGTTTAATAACATGAACTATGGCAATACTGTTTCCTGATCGAGGCCGGTAAATCTTAACCATTTGGTCCAGCAAATTAAAAGATAACCAAACTGAATTACCGCCCACATTAGCATTATCACAAATAAAACAAAGACTGGCGTCACTATTACCACACAGAATGTTGCACAATTTCATTTTAATCTATTTACAGCCAAGAAGATTAGCGGTGTGACTCTCATTGGCTCATCCGGCATCAAACCACAATCAAACCTTTCAGTTTCATGACATTTGCGAGGGTAACTCTTACACTGTGTCATGTAGATTAAGCTCTACATTGATGTCACATCCTTTTATCACCGCCCATCACTTCCTTTTACCAAAGCAAACGCAAGGCTGGCTCATCTGTTAGGGAGTTTTTTTTTTTTTTTTTTTTTGGTTTCTGGAGTCTAGACAAACACACACACACACACACACAAATGCAGAAGGTTAAGTCATACTGAATATCATAGTTTGACAGCCCAAAGAAATAAATATACTGTATTTCAAAGTGAAGATAAGGATGAGCAGAGGTCAAAGGGGAACATGAGTCAGCACTATGACGGCGATATCTCAACTCATCAGTTCACACTTTGTCAAGACTTATCTCGAGCATGATGTGTGTGTCTGGCTGTGTGTTTTCATGGGGGCTTGATAATCGGTGAATCATACGTAGAAGTTTCATTCACAGTTTTGGGGCCTTCAGGACATTCCCAACTATTTTAAGAAGTGAAAGATGAAGTGAGGTAATTTGAGCTGATTTCACTGGAATCCTCCTCTCTGGAGTTTTTTGTCCTTTAGACGAAAGTCAACTGAAAACTTCCAGCGAAGGTGGCCACAGTGATCCTGAAAGTGAGTTTTAGTGTTGGTGAAAGAGATCCCGGCAACATGTTAATGCTTGACTTCTCCATTTATGTGCGGGTGTTAGGTCTTAAACGATTGGACAGTTTTTTTTTTTTTTTATCATTATTATTATTATCAATAAACAAGCCTTTCCTGTTATCGCAAACCAGTTCTCGCTGAGGAGTTAAGAAGAAAGGCAATTCCCCGAAGTCCCATTAGTCATCCATTTCCTCCATTTCCTTCAACTCCACTTGCTGTCACATCTTAGATTGGACAGCAATGCAACACGCTTCCCGGACATTTCAGGGAAAGATCAGTCATCCGCCACAAACCATGATCTTTGACACTCTTTGGCCAAAAAGTGCAGAAAGTTACAAGTTCAATGACTTTCTGGTGGTTCAACAGAAGAAACTGACCTGAAACAGTGAAAGCATTTGACTGTTGCAGCAGAAAGCACCTCGTTCATCTTCGTCTCTGTGAATTGCACAACCTGGAGATGCAGCTGTTTTTCAACAGCCCAAAGCACAATATAAAAAATCATCAGGTGCCCGCAATGCAACAGCATTTTTAGCGCCAAAGGCTTGCTTTGGATGAAGTTGACGTTTTGGGATAAAGAACAGTTTTTTCTTCATCTCTGTGATGTTTATGTGCTGTGGTTTGGTCCAATGTCTTTCTTTCTTTCTGTCTATGTTCCATCTCCTGTGTTTGAGATTCTGATTCTGCGTCTCGTTTTCGGTTACTGGACTTCCCCTGATGCCTTTCACCTGTGCCTGAGTGTGTGATTTTCTTCACCTGCTGTCTTTGCTATAGTAATACTCAGTGCCGTCCATGTTTCCTGTGGATAATGCTCCCTTGGCCCTCTATGTTTTTTTTTTTTTTTTTCTGGGGACTTTCCAGTGGAACTTTGTTTTTTTTCACCTGTGATCTTTGTGGACTTTGGTTTTCATCTGGATTTTTTTTTTTTTTTGGGAAATAAAGACGAGTTTTTGTTCTGCCAACGGCTGTGTCTGGAATACTGAGTCAAACCTAACAAGCTGTTACCTTTGATGTAGCAGCATTTTCAGATGTTGCAGCCCACTGTCCTCTTGAGGCCAGATCAGTCTTTTCTTTTACTTCAGGTACACACTAGGATGCACTGGATCCGCATCTTCAATGCAAAAAAAAAAGATTTGGAAAGAATAAGTGTGAAGAAGCACTAGTTACATCTATATGGAGTCCAATTTTAGATTTTTTGAAAAGCTTCACTGCATCCTTAAACATGTATTTGAAGCTGTAAATGACATTAATTCACTGTATGTTAAAAGGAACACATTATTTCTCTCATTATAAACAAATCATTAAGATCGATTACACATGAAATAGTTAAATTTTGAAACTCCTAAGAAAATTAATCTCTGAATTTGTGTATTCATGTTGTTTGCCTGAAGTGAGTAAATGGTAAATGACATCAGTATCTTTCTCTTTGCTGTAAATACACGTATTTCCTTGAGCGTGTGTTTGGAATTCCCAGAGAAACTTAAAAAATCCTTTTCATTTACTCAAACATGCCTTTTATTTTCAATATATCCAAAGTGCCTCCTTTTGCCCCGATAGAAAACTCAGTTCTATAGCATGTTCAGTCGACTGTGGAGACTTTTCTCCAGATTGGACATGAAATATAGAAAGGTAAAAAAAAAAAAAGATAATGAGGAAGAAAGTAAACATGGGATTCAGTTAAACGTATGTGAAGTGAGAGAAACAAACATTCACAACTTTTTAAGTGTCTGCAAAACTACTCACTGAGTTTTTTTATGCCTTTATGGCTCCAGTGCTCCATTCAGTTGAATGTTATCAGTGTTTGATGGCACCAGTGTAGCTCAATAATTAACACACATCATGATGCTTTTATCTTTCACTACAAAAGAAGCAAAAGTGAAACGTCTCCGCTGTGGTTTTAAGAAGTCAGGTGCTTTTAACAGCGTGATAGAACTTCCTGGAACTTGCCTGGTTAATGATAAGAGTGTGTTTAATGAGTTCAGTTAAGTATTCCACGCGGGTTAAACAGATTAATGGCTATAAGCGGTTCCCGTAATATGTCATATCAGCGATGGATAATCTAATATGTAAAATGTTATTTAGCGCTGTAAAATGACTTTATATAAATGCAAGGCAGACAGGTGGACTTTGCCAGCATAGAAAAGAAAAAAATCTTCAAAGGTGTCAAACCATCAGTGTTGCGACTGTGGTCGAGTGCAAAGAAAGCATGCGCGCGTACACACACAGACACACACTTATCACTGCAGTACCTGGAACTGAGCGTCTCACGTTTACGCACACACAACCAGACTTCCCTGAAGAGAGGAACCGTGCACAGACCACGAAGTGCCTGAGGCCTCCTGCAGGCAGCCGCAGAGGCATGACTGAAAGGTGGAAAGTGCAAACGCCACACCGTGAGCCCAGCCCTCCGACAGCGTCTCACACACTATTTACTACAAGAGGCGCTGCAAACAAAGCACGGACATGTTTTTTTTTAAAGATCATCTTGCAGATGGGATGTTGGTACTTCTTAGTTGTGGAATTTTGCCGTAAAGCTGAGCGACCCTTTTAAGAACACTGCTTTAGGTTTTGGCTTGAATCTCTTTAAATCACTGAGCGTCTCTCTTTGGTTTCGCTCTCCACGCATGTCTTGTTGCATGTGAACTGTGGTCTCTCTTCTTTCTCCAGTCACCTGTAGACCTTGTGGTTTTTCTCGCTCGCGAGCTGAGAGGCCCGTCATCTGCTCCAATCGTAACACTCCGATCTCTTCAGCAAAACACATCGAGTACGCGCTGCCGCAGCTGTATAGTAGAATAATTTATTGCAGTTCTTTATTTTCTCCTCTGTTTCAGGTCATTAATAATAATTACAGGTTTCAAAAGCATTTACATAGCAATACAAACACACTACAATCAAAGACTTAATAGTGGAGGCTTCTTCAAGCCTCTTCAGCATGTCAGTGATCATCACTATCATTCTGCTGCTATTTACAAAAGCACGACGGAAATATTAAAGAGACAGACTCAAAACTAACGGTATTGCTCTGAATTTCTCACTTATAAACTCTTTCAAGCCTGTACAGTGTTTTTAAAAAATAAGAGTGATTGAGCGTTAAGACTTGAGCTGTGTGAAGATGGCACGGCGGGGAGAAACTACGTGAAGGAGGGGTTTCAAAAGAGACGAGGGGAGAGCGGGAAAATCTGCTCCAGAGAAACCAGCAGTGCTTTGTTGAACCTGTTAAAACTGAATGGGATCAAAGGCTGCCGAGAGGGGAGTTTCCTGTTTACATTCGTCCCTCGCCCTCATTGGTTAGCTCTTAGGATTATTGCAGTATAAAGCTTCGTTATCTGATAAATTTATCTGAGGAGAGGCGTGGCTCTTGGCAGCGACCTCGGAGCAGCATATTGTCACTGAAAAAAAAAAAAAAATTCTGAGGACTTTTCACGTCACCTTTCTTGTGTGTTTTAACCACAACAGCTGGTCTACACGCCGGTGACGTCTGAACACTTTCACTGTTCTCTGGAAGGCTTTTTTTTGTTTTTTTTTTTAATTCCCTAACCTTTTCTATCCTGGGGAGTTCGGAATGTATGGTTCACAAGCAGTTTAATGGAAAAAAAAAATCAAAAAGAAACCTCACTTCAGAGCATTTATCTACCTAAACTTAAAAAAACCTCACACACAGAGAATAAAAGGGACGTCGGTGTGTCAGGTGCCACCAGCAGATACATTCAGCCCAGGTGTTGGTTGTGGTGAAGTGCAGGTGTTGGAATTTCGTACCGCGAAATGGTCAAATCTTTCTGAATGCACAGCCTGTAACATATACGGCATATAACTCTAATAACCCGTCGGACTTCATTCGCAAAAAAATATCTTCTTATCTTTCTAATGTTATCAAAAATACTTAGCCTTTCAGTAGCATGTGTGGTTACAGGCTGGGCTGGCTTCTAAGATGCACCAATTCTCATTGCATAAAGTGACTATGCCTTTTAAAACCGTCCTGTTATTTATTTTATTATTTATTCATTCTGCTGACTGCAGCTTTACTTCTAATAACGAGCCTTTTGTCCTCCTGTGGGGTTTTCGACTGATCAATTTGAATGGGATGGTTGGTTGGGACGTTGGTTTCTCGAAAATGCAACACCTAAACAGTTTTTGAAGATGCGCTGTCATGTTGCATCCTGGGATGAACTGATCCAAATGTTTGATTAAAGCGCCCAGCATGGGGAATAAAATTTAAAAAAATATTTTTTTTTAAAGCCAAACGCTGCACCCTGCTTTTTGATGCTTTCACGTGTTTCTCAGACGCATGTAAGTAAAAAAGAAAAAAAAAAAACCAACTAGGTGGAGACTTTATAGAGGAGAGAGCAAGAATGGAAAGAGGATTTAGGGGCACTCACACTTTGCTCATGGCAGTTTAAAAGAGGCAGTAACTGCTGACGCACCCGACATGCAGCGGTGAAAAAGGCAAGTGAATCTTGACAGTGTGTGCGCGGTATGTTAACCACGTGTGATTAGCATAGCAGCGACCACCACCGCGAAACGTCAGTGGAAACCTGTTCAGTGAGCGTAAGACACAAAAACTAGATCTTCGGAAAACGGATGAGCAGCTCACAGCAGTAGTATGAGTCGCGTGTATCTTTGTATTTGAGCTGACACACAATCAATCAGGATGAGTAAAAAACTTTGCTGGTTGCGCGTCTTGACGCATGCGTGCCAAAAAGCACGCCGCCCCCCCCCGAGCACAGAGAGAGCCAAATGTGCTTTGAGCCTCCCTCGAGTCCGGCCAGCGTCTGCTCCAGGACGTTTCCCTCCCTCCACCAGTAGAAAGAGTCTTTTGTCGTGTGCAAACAGGAACGCTGAGACGCCTCCAGAAGCCTCTTCCACTGTTCACGCCGCACATTCCTGAAAGGCCGGAACGTGGGGATGTTCTGCCACACTGTGTACGTGTGAGATCAGTGCATGAAGGTGAACGTGTTCGTGCTTCCTAATCCAGCTCTGGTGAGTCTGGGGATTCAGTGTGTCTCTCGACGTCGGCGGCGGCCGTGTCGCCTCCGTCAGGCGTCTCCTGGCCTGCCTGCTCACCCTCCGCCGCGTCGCCGTCCGGCTCGTCCGCAGCCTCGTCGGTGGGCGTGACCAGCTCCGTCGTCTCGGTGGTTTCCTCTTTGACCGTCGGATCCGTCTCCGTCTCCGTCTCATCCAGCGGCGAGTCGGCTTCTTCCTCTTCTCTCTGAGCCTCCTCCTCCTCCTCCTCCTCCTCCTCGATGATGGAGGCGTCCGGCCTCTGGAGAGAGGGGGCTACGCCGACGTGGCCGGTGCAGGGGTGGAGGTGCGGCGAGTCGGCGGGCGGCAGCAGCGTGAGCGACTCCACGCTCAGGGCGTCTGCGCTGCTGTCTGTCAGCAGGGAGATGGTGGGCTGGGAGGCCGGCGTGAGGCTGGGGGCCAGCGCCGGGGCCGACACTGGGGTTGAAGGAGTAGAGGAGACGACGGTTACTCCCGCACCTCCTCCTTCGCTCTCCCCGCCCGAAGACGAAGGCGGAGTGTGCTCCAAGAAGGTGCCGTCATCTATGGAGGGCAGGAGAGAGAATGAGAAAGGCCCAGCTCAAAATACACGCTTCCTGTTTCCTTCTGAAAACACTAAAACCCCCAAAATATTACACTTTGATAAGTAACTGCATGCATAAATGGATAAATAAATCAAAATAAATTGAATCAATAAAAATTGAGTGGCTTCATGTAAATTTGCATTTCTTCTTATTTAGGAAACATGTGCATCTTTTAATTTATGAATGACATTAGATTGTAGGAGCAAACTGTGTGTGGTTAGCTGCAGTGACAAATCCATTAAATTGAGTCAGAAATTGTGAAATATGTGTCATTCTGATTCATTTTATACTTTAACTCTAAGACTAGACAAAATTCTGTTAGAGGTGAAAAGTCCAAAAGTCTGCTGTCGGGCGGAAAGTCCTATTTAAGGGAAATTCTGTGCAACTTCAGTGTTTATATGATTCATTTCACACAAATCTTCAACTCCTTGTAGCTCACAGAGCAATGAATGAACCCAGACACCCGACAAACACACCCTTTAGGTAAAGACTAAAGACTTTCAACCCTTTGACCACAATAATATCAAACACTGCTGATCATCAATATTACAGTAATCTAAAAATACAAAACATAGTTTTACTGATTCTGAATGGAGAGGTTGAGCTGGGAACGGGTTAGAGCTGCAGAGAGGAGCTACAGGATGGAAAGACAGCGCTACAGAGACGATAATGCTACTGACAGTCATACTAAAGCCTGGTTTCACTGTGAAACTCAGTACAGTATTATAAAGTACATCGGTACTATAATGTAAACTACTATGTGTGCATACTTACATTGGATGAGAAACAAATTTCAGGAAAGAATAAAAAGATATGATGAAAGTGTGTCAACTCAGACTGAGAGGGAAACTCACCAAAGCTGGGCAAAAATCAAGTTTTTTTGCAATGAATCGCCTGAAGCAACTTAACTAATTCAAAATCATCCTTCTTCATTGCTTATAAACTCTGAACGACTCAACATTCAGATCTTCGTCTAATCTCAGTGTAATTCACGAACGCTGCTTGGAATGACACTTTTTAAAACCCTTCTCCAGAGTTCACACATCAAAGATCATCAACAGCACCAAGGGACAGCGTGTGCTGGGTACAACATGTTTACACCACACATATAGCCCTATATGGCACTGTAGCACACCACACTCCGCTGCAGTGGTTTCTGTGGGTTTAGGATATCTGCACCTATATCACAGCTGCACTGCTCTTCAGCATGTAAACAAAGTGCAGAGTTTCTTCACATTTCAGCTCTGTGAAAATGTGTACATATATTATGATAAAATGTGATGTGATTGTAATAGAAACAAACTATAAAAATAAGAGCGATGGCAAAGTGAGTGGAATTACAGCGCATTTGTTTTTCTTCCCTGTGGATCCAAACAGCTGTTAACACGACAACCTCATTGTGAGTTTCTGCTGAAATTCTACAGTAATGATGAGTGAGCTGTGGGAGGTTACACGGTCGGTGTCAGCATATTTCTGCGTGTGTGTGTGTGTGTGTGTGTGTGTGTGTGTGTGTGTGTGTGTGTGTGTGTTACCCGTAGGGCTCTGAGCGGATATGGTGCTCGCAGTAACAGAGTCGCATCGTCCCGTGCTCCCGCTCCCGCTGGACGGCGGCGAGGGCGAGGAGAGGGGGGAGGGGCTGTGCTGCGACACACAGTGAGCCACCGCGAAACCTGGAGATGGAGAAACAGGGCGACACACACACACACACACACACACACACACACACACACACACACACACGTAGGACGTGTTAACACAGCCAGTTGGACTTCGCTCCAGCTGACAGCTTCGGTTTCCCTGAAGTTTCTTTCATGTAACTGAAACTGGAAGTTGGGGGATGAGGGGGATGAGCACGGCTTTCTTCTCGTGAGTCTTCTAGGTACGGCCTGCTGGGGGTTTTCTTTCAATTTCACCCCAGCAGGTGTGCATTTCTGTCTCGTCACCCTTAAATGCCACTCAAAACAAAACACTCTATTTTTACACGCCGTCACAAAGTTTCTAGGGAAACTGAATTTTACTGTAGCCGCTTCCTGTTTTAAAGACTCTCGGCCACTCTTCCAAGAAATGTTCACAACAGGGTTGAAGTCATGAGCAGGTAGAACTGATGAGTTTCTGCACGTCACCTGGTACTTTGTCCACCGAGGCGAAGACCGATCTGTTGGCCGTGGGGTCGTTGGGCGCCCGCCTCGACTGCTCGTAAAAGCGGAACGGCAGGCCGCTGGGCGAAGCGTTGGCCGTCTGGCCGAAACCCAACACCTCCGTCGCGCTGGGCTGCACAGGCAGGTCCAGCAAAGCTGCACAGGGAGTGTGTGGAGCAGGGAGACGGAGCTCGCGTTACAGTGGACGATCATTCGGCTGGACAGCCGTCCAACATCACAGCCAGAATGTACCCAGTAAGCATCTCTATTTGTGAAGTTTTTTCTGTCTCACAGTCCTAAAATAGTGTTTGAGGTTAAATGCAGTCTCTAAATCGCCATAAGGAGAGGATGTGAGTGTGTGTGGTTGTCCGTTTCTGTTTGACTTCATTAGATAAAGCCGTACATAAAAGTGTGACGATGTGACTAACAAAAGAAAGTCAGATAGTTTCGTGTTTACATTGGGTTAATATTTATATAAATTGTGTAAAGTGTAAAAAAAGAAAGCGGTCATCAGAAGGGGGAATCACGAGTGAGTGGAGGGTAAGTCCAGCCTGAAAGAACATCTTAAGATCTTAAGTTAAAAAAGGAGAAAAAAAAAGAGCTTTTCATGATCATGAAACCTAAGTCAAGTGTAAAAAAAAAACAAAACAAAACAAAACAAAAAAAACAACAACAAAAGCCCCAAATCTGAAATGAAACTGACCAAAGTTAGTATTTAGTTCAAGGGAAAGACCAAAACTTCCAGATTCAGTATTTCCTGATCGTTCGGTCAGGGCCTGTTCACACACCGGCAATCCTCTGCATTTTCATGCGGCGTGCCTGGATGCGACCTTTGGCCAGCCTCTGCTTGGCGATGATGCAGCGGATGTGGTCGGCAAAGATGAAGTTGGCCTGCAGGATGGGCAGGGGCTTGGCGTGCGGGTTGGAGCTGGGCTTGTGGATCACGATGTTCAGCGCTCGGCTGTCGTCCTCAACGCCAGACACCTGCATGTCCTGAAAGGTGGAGACGGGGGGGGGGGGGGGGGGGGGGGGGGGGGGGGCGTGTTAGGAGATGATCATGACATTTCCAAAGTAGCTTAGGGAGGGAAGTCTCTTATAGGCTATGACTTTACGTGCCGAGTCTTGTTTCATACCACAGAGACACAGTAAAGCAAGATCAGTAGAATTCTCCTCAAGCTGCCGCAGAAATTTTGAAAAACAGGAAGAAGAAACGGCGGTGGGAGATGACCGTTCACATGCTAACTGAGAAAAAAAGACTCTCAGCCCGAAGGCGCTCGAGCAGCACTTCTCTCTTACTTGCAGGAGGCCGGCGAACTTGACGACGCCCCATCCGAGACGCTTCGTTTCCGGTTCAACCAGGCTCATCTGGTACACGTCGACGGCCAGAAAGCGCTGGGCTTGGCCGCCGTCCTTGCTGACCACCATGCAGGCGATTAGGTCGCTGTTATCTGAGCAAAAACCGCAGAGTCAGATTGCATTGGTTCACCGACTGGTCAAGCATTCAACACTTCAACAATTAAAATGAAAACAATGTTTCAGAATAAAATGATACAGCAGTCGGTTTGCTTCTTTTCTTTTTTTTTGCCGGACATTTCCACAGTATCTGATGAGGTCTTCAATTCAACAATGAAACTCAGAGGGCTTGGTTGACACAACAGGCCACAGTGCACGCACAGAAACCAGCGATTACGGTACACTACAACATACATGATGACTAATACAAAACCCAACGAGACGAGGACGCGGCAGCTTCTACAATTTACTTCTGTTTTACTTTGCATGTGAAATTCAGACCGTGCAATGTGTCACCTTCCTCTGAAAACTCTGGGATGAGTTAAAGGAACTGTCAATAGGAAGAGAATAATGGAGAAGTACCCCAGCTTTCAACACCAATTACAATAAATTTCCCTTTTATTTTTTTTTACTGTTTAGTTTCATTCAACTAGGATGAGAGCAAGTTCCAGAGCAGACGTCTACGTCACGCAGCAGTCCGTTGAAACGCACAGACTGAGATGCATTTAGAAGGAAAGTGGAGGTGTCGGGTTCCCACGTGTCTGGTAGGATTCAAAGAAAAAAGATAAGCATCTCCACTTCAGCGCGCCACACATTTACTGCAGAGCAAACACAGCGTGGAACTGATAATGACCTGACTTGACAGCACTTTTATTTACTAAAAACCCACCCCGGACTAAATATAACAAAGGAACTGCTAACTTCAGGCTGACGTACAAACCCAGGCCGCTTGTCAAATGCCATCTTCATGACATCTACGTCATGTGGTTTCTGCTCTGGAGAGAGACGACCGACTCATTTTCCACATGTTATCAAATTAGCAACTAATTCAATCTACAAATATTAGAGCACATTTTGGTTTTTCTGATTATATTTATATACATTTGTTCTAAATAAAGATCAATAGGTGTTGCCAGGAACTTAGCTGTGCCTACTCAAACAGTCAGCAGTAAAAAGCACCGACACCTGAGAGGCAGCCCCCCTCTCTTCTATCTAGAAATAAGATAAATGAATCAGCCCAGACCATAATCGACTGGGGGTTTGGAAATGACAGCCATCATTGCTTTGTCAAAGCTGAAACCAATTCTGGTTCTTTGAAGTTTCAGCCTTTGTAGAAACTTTCAGTCGAGACAGATTTCCTTTCTTGGGTTTTGGGTTCATGTGGAAATATCCATTTCTGAGTTCTATCAGTTTGTAGATTACATCCTTCACCCAGAGCTACGTCTTAAAAAAAAAAAAAAAAACACTGCTGTTTTTGCCTTGAATGGTAAGACTACTCGGGTAACACACATTCTGTTCTCCAAAGTAACAAAACAAGGTAAAACTTGAGCTGTTCGATGAAGAAAGAAAAGGAAAAAACAAGAACACCCAGCAAAGGGATCCAGCTATCAGGTGTTACAAATTGACCTAGTTTAAGGAAAAGTACAAAATGCACTGAGGCAGACAACAGAAGAATGGCTTCCAGAACGCAAGGAGGCAAATAAATAAAAGCAGAAACATGCACCTCTCGTATATGAAGCAAGACAGTGCTAATTCCTACCTTCAAATGGAGACTTGGATAATGTTTGGCATTATCTTTTCATTTGGCACAAACCACTCCAAGTCATTTCAAAGATGATTAGAATCGCTCTTAAAGGTCGATATTTTTATATTTATCAGCCAACATTTGAAACCGCTCAACAGTTTCATATCATGATTGCGACTTGAAAGAGAAGCTGCAGGGAAAACGTTGGATTTTCAATGGTCCTATTCATTTGTCACATGTTTGTCTTAAGAAAACACTTAAAAAGAGAAACTGGGTCATTAATTGGTAGCTCCCGACTGTTTCACGCAAATAAAGTCAATATGACGACTCTAGTTGAGCAACAAATGCCACCACCATCATGACACGTCTCCTGAAAGCACTGGGAAACACAGCAGGGTCAGCAGGTCGGTACAAAAGTTTGCATCATTAATCAATTGAGTCATTTTGTTTCCGAAAAGAACAGCTGACTCCACACAAATAAGATAACTTCTCACAGCAATACAAAGAACTGTCAAAAATGAATGAACTACCCCAGAGGGTCAAATTCCTCTTGTTGTATATTCAGTTTTAGAAAAGAATTTATCCTGATCACTATATAAAATGATCAAATACAGTAAAAACTATGCATGTAGGCATGATGATTAACTTTTATGCATTTTAGATAAAGCAAATACAAGCTATGATCGAAAACAGAAGCAGCAGGTGTGCACTGTTGGATTGGACTGCAGAGCAGTCTGTGGAAGCCGTACTGCCATTCTTCCAACAACATTCTTTCCAGTACAAGTTGGCCGGGGTTTTTCCCTTTAGATACACACAATCGCTCAACTTCTGCCTTTAGAAACTGGTGCAAAACTTCTCAGTTTTCAGTGAGTCCCTGAAAAATAAAAAAAATAAACAAAAGCTGCCACAGAGCAATGGGATCCTGTATACAGCCATGCAGCCCCCTAACAGGCCCTCGCCATCTGGAACTCATCTCATGTGGTTTAACCAATAGTAAAACATCAATCAAGCTTCTTTGTAAGTTGCTCTGCAAACTTTATTCTGAGAGATTTTATTTTATTTATTTTTTTTTTGGAGGTAGATGGTTTTCTACCTAGACACAGGCCAACAATGACTTTCTGGAATAACATCCACACTGAGTAGGACTGAATCATTTTCTCAAGACTATATAAGGAAAATAAGTATCTAGCAAGTGACCAATTATTTCACTTGACCGTTTTTTCCCATATTTCCCCCACGCTCTTCCTTTTTTTTTTTTTTTTAATCATCTTCACGAAGCAACGCGATCCAGTTTCATATTCAGGGAAGTCCGAACTGAAAATGCTGCAACGTTTTTTATGCAAATAACTTGAATAGCTGAGTACCAGTTTCTTTACTTTCGTTTCGTTGCTATTCGGTGCACCTGGTTCCACTTTGAAAGGAAGACATATCTTTTCCTTCTGTCACAGCTGTTTTCTGGTGTCTTTTAATGGAACAGATGTGGTCAAATCCTTTGTGGTCAGCATAAATACACTCGACTTTTAGTAAACTATAAAGTGGAGTGTGGTGAAAATGAGACAGCACAGCCTTTTCGTCAAGCCACCAAAACTCTCATGCAAGATGTCACCGTTTGTGCGCAGAGCATGCACGGTGTGTGATGTGTCATCCCGCATGGTCACAACTGCTCAGCTGTATTTCTGATTCATAGAAAATCTCACCACACGTGACTTTCCACAACAGCGTGTACGGAGCTGGGCACAGTGGGAAGACTGTTAGAAGTGTGTGAGAAGTTGTCCGCGTACGTTTTCTTCGGCGTCCGCTACGATCATCTCACTGTGCATGTCTGCAACGTGCTTGCATGTTCGGCGCCGTGTTATGAGTCATATCACTGTGACTGAGAGAAGCTCTTTTTTGCAGAACTTTAGGTGTGTTTCCTTTGGTTTTGTCCCGTGTCTTGTAAGTAGTGAATTATCTGCTGTCCCGTCAGTGGCTTTCTATGGTTTTTGCTGTAACTCCAATAATTAAGCTTGTAAGTGGTTCAAGTGGTTGGAGTGTTTACCCCCTAATAGGGAATATGAGCTGCATTCAGGCCGTCGTGAGACAGGTTGGTTTCACCCCACTGCTGGTGCGTTGTTGCAACAGATCTGTGCGTCTTACTGAGGTCCAGAACGTCGTCTGTCTTAATGAGGTCTTCGGGTCTGGTCAGAGGGAGCTGAGTCTCTGGTTCTCCCTGAAGCTGGAGCGATAAGGACCGCAGCATGAAGAACACTCGAATAGCCTGAGGGAAGAACAGCAGGTCAGACACAAACAGCGAACAACGTCAAAGCATGACGTCCGACCGCACGACGGGGCTAAAGCAAGAAAGAATAACCCTGTAGCAAAGCCACAGGCAAGCGTTTAGCTTCAAGCTAGAATCAGGCGGACAACTCTTGTTTGCAAACTTGCGATTCATGGCAAAGAATGCAACCAAAAGCATGGAGATCGGTGCAGCTGTGAAGGGTGTTGCAGCGTGATCGTACTGGGAAGGGCGGATGTTCTTCTGAGAATAAGATTTTTTTTTCTTAAAAAAAAAAAAGATAGAAAAAAAAAAAGCAACGGTCCACTGATAAAAGCTCTGAAACATGGCGTATGAAAGACGTGCATCAACACATTGAGAAATACAATTTCACAATGATTTGTTTAAATTTAATCACACTGCATGATTAATTAATGCAAACTTGCTAAACAGTCTCACACAACATCAGCAACGGAGCACACGACAAGGCAACTTCTGCATGCACCGCATTTCACACATTAAATCATTACCATGAGTCACACGGTTTATTTATATTCATCCGATACTGTCTGATGTTTTATCGCCATATCATGTGAAATCTACATTTGATCGGAAGACTGGGATGTCTTCTTACAATCCAGTAGGACTCAGTTAACACTAACAGTTGCCTGGGGAGGATGTGAATCATGCGCCTGTATCTCTCTGTGTCATTTCACTGGAAACTCGCAGCATGTGGTACGGTAAAGCTGTGTGTGGACTGAGAACGGGCGAGTGGACGCACCCTGCGCGTCTTCTCCACGTCTCCACACGGCAGCCTCTTGACAAAGTCGATGCCGGTCAGAGGGGGTCCCGGTGGGTGGCAGCAGTATGGAGGCGTCCATCATTAGATATTCCACATTCAGGGGTTTATTCTGCGCAACAGAAATACATGGATGAGTGCTGAAAAGCCACAAAGCTGAGGAACTCCTGTAAACATGAGCAGCAACAGCAAAATGGCTTTGATTAAACAAAAAAAAAAAAAAAAAAAGAAAGAAAGTTATTTAGTTACCAACCGTCATACTCCTGTATTCGTCTTCAAACATGTCCAGAAAGATTTCCTCCCCCTGTGGTTGAAGTAACATCATGTCAAATCAACATGATCAACTGATTCCAACAAATGTGAGGGTCTGATATCTTTCTGTTTGATTCACTTTAAGCTGCATATTTATGGTGAGACAGCTAGGTGAGACATATCATCCAGAAATATGTGAAGCATGTGAGACACGCTGGCTAAAAAATGAGTCACGCAGAGAATTTTGCACATGAAACACGTGAAAAAGGAGTTTTTATAATAATCCGCTAAACACTCGTCTCAAGAAAGTACAGAGTCTATTGGTGTTGTTGGTCAGTGGATACTGATGCTGCATGTACGACACAGGGCGCTGCCACATAACCACTGAGGCCTGTTTCAGATGCAACATCCCATTTAAAAGGAAGGTTTTAGTGTTTGAACTGGATTTCTTACAAAAATGACATTTAGGCATTAACACTTTATGTACCATTTTAGATTTTGTGAAATATTATCTTCTTGACCACTTTATCCTGCCTGGGGGCTCTGCAGCTGATCCCACTTTTAAAACCATGGCGTGGGATACAAAATAATATAAAATTAACACCTATCTCAATCAGCACATCCGTGTTTCTGTATTTTAACATTTCCTTCCTGTTCTCATCACTGTCAGTGGAGCACAAATCAGATAAGATGGTCTCGCTCCTCATCCCAGAAAGGGTTAAAGTCCACATTCGCAGATTCAAACATCAACAGTCAATCATCCAAAGACTGGATGACAAAACAGCTCCTAAAAATTCAGGTGCTACACTCCAAATAATTCATAGGATGTAGAGTAAATGCTTAACATCAGAGTGATTAAACAATTGTGTAACTTGAATTAGAGTCATGTGTTTTTTCTTTCGTTGCTAGACCGAGTTTAGATGTAAAGACGGTGAATTTATCTTATCTTCAGTGGTAAAGATAGCAGAGTAAATGCACAAGCGAAAGGAAAACACACCTGTGCCTGATCCCTCAAATGACAATGGAGTACAACTCAAAATGAAACCAAAAGCTTTGACTTGTGCTAATTCTGGAGAGTTCCCAGAGTCAGTTAGAATCCAGAAATCCACTTTCTGTTTTGCCGATGGCACCTTCACAGAAAAGGCCTCAGTTATTGTCAAGCCTTGCTGCATGACTGAAGTTCACCAAAAGGCTTGACCCAACTGCACCTTTTTCTTCTTCAGGTTTTTAAATGATCCCTAAAGAACTCCAGTTCACCCCTCCCATGTGTTCATTGTCTGCATGCTAGTAAGTTTTCAGTCACTGCTGCAGCAAATCTTTCTCTCTTTTTTGACCTTGTGTGCTTAAATGCTTGTATTTATGCGTCGTTGCGGGTCTGCAGTGTGTGCATTTAAAAACACTGTAGGGTGAATTTTTGTATTACTCGAATTGTCGTACACTTACTTTGTAGAATCTCCGTAGTAAATGCAGACTTTCCTCTCTGGCACCCTGCAATCACAACCGGGACACCGAGACTCAGCTGACACGCACCAAAAGAAAATCCTTTAACTTTTAATTTTAAGACGAAAAACTGGAAGTGCATTTACTGAATTCAATTTCTGAAAAGCAACAGGATGAGTCAACCTTGTAGTTAATTTAAAACTTCAATAAAGTCTGAAGTGACTATTTTATGGTCACGCACCTTTATGTATTGTGTTTATAAGATAACCGTTAGTGAGGGATCATTCATCGCAAACACTGACTGTGAAATGAAAGCAACCTTACGGATTGTTTGAGGTTGCAATTGCAAGACGTGAAGTGCTGTTGTGACACACACACGCACGCCAAAGAAAAAGAGTCTAAGTTTCAATACATGTCAGAATTCCAAAGGATGACAACATTTGCACAAATGCTTTCTGACGCATGGTGAGGATTCATAGGAAGAGCAGGTGTCGAGGTGAAACACCACGAGGAAAAATAGCAAAATAACTTCCCAAAACTTCAACAAAAAAAAAAAAAAAAACTTAAGTGCAAAGAGACAGAGAGAAGAGCCAGTAGAGGACAGAAGGAAAGAGCGCAGAGGGTGTGGACTGTGGAGATCTGTCAAAACATATTGGATCATCACTATAATTAGTTCCAAGGTAATCTGGACCAGTGGATTCCCAGTAAGAGATTAAGTTACAGGGAAACGTACCTCCAGGCATGCGAGATGAACATCTTTGATAATGCAGTGGCTCCCTGACAGCACCGACTGCTTCAGCAAGAGGCAGCTCAGCTCAAGGGTGGCAAGACGCACTTTCCCATCTACACACAAGCAGCAACAACACGTGACTTTATCATAAAGGATGATAAATTCAGGTAGAGACAGAATGTCAGGGAACATGAAACAATGCTTCATCTGTTATCTGAATGTCCTTTCAAGCATTTCCAATATGTGGAAAGCTAATAATGTATTTATTATGATGTGGTCCAATACATGGTGCTTTTTATTGTCACATTAAAACAAAGAAATCATCCAAGCAAAGTACGGATATATATAATTGTGTGTTGTGTTACCTGGTTGCGCGGCCTGGTTCATAACCCGGATTAGTCTTTCTACGAGCACCAGGCTGTAGGAGCTCCTCTCTTGGTCTGGAACTGGCAGCTGCAGGCGCTCCAGAAGATCACAGTTTATGCCTGCAAATAAATGCGCCGATTCAAAAAAAACAATGTGAAATACTGAACAGAAATTCAAATAAATATATTCCGTTCACGCAGCATGATGCAAACGATATTTATTGAGGAGACATAAACGTGATGACCACGCTCAGAGATATTTGATCAGACGCTGGATGAAGAAATTTATGAATTAAAAAGCTGTTATTGGAATGAAAACCATTAGTACTGTAAAGTCATCTACACCAAATGTCAAAGTCTGCTGACTGTTGCGGCTCCAGACGTGTTTATTCTTTTGGGTTCTTACCAGATTTAGTCCACATATTGCTATGATAAGATATTAAGAAGAGATTGCTTTTCATAGACAGGAAGCTGCATGCAGAGGCGGGGTGTGATGGGTGGTACAGACGCCAAGGCCTTTCCTGGCTCCTCTGGCCTTGCTGTGTCTATGCGGCGTCTCAGAGGAGATATAAGGTCATCAGACTGGAGACACTCGATTCCCCGTGTTGCTGGATGTGTGCTTTGCCTTTTCATTGTGTTGACAGAACCAAGGCCTTCCCTTCACCACACACGGTGTGCTTTGACATTTTTCTCCTTCGTAATCGTCAGATTTCAATGTTTCCTAAACAACTGCGATGTTGTTATTACCAAAATTTTGTGACGCTCCCTGGCAAACCTCCTGTCCTATCACGTAAAGGAAGCTGAAAAGTACTACTTTACTTTTGTGCAGGTGAACCATCCATTATTGGCTAATTCTGACCATTTCTCCACTGGGAGGCGAGAATGAATGAGTTTGACTTGTTTCTGATTTTGTGTGAGAAACTTATTTTGTAAACAGTAAATAAAGACCAAGGCCCACCTTTACTGTGTGAGACGGCATAGAGCAGACAGAGGACGAACAGGGCGTGGTAGTCGTCGTCGGCGCAGTCCAGGGCGCTGTACACCATGTCTAAAAAGGGTCTGCGGCAGGAAAACAGCACATATCACCACTCCAGTCAACTTCCAGTACACTTAAATGCTCCTTTGTGCTCGGCGAGCTTCTACCTGCTCCTCTGTGTGTGTGTGCGAGTGGCTGCAGCGGTCTTCTCCTCGTCCGTGATGTTCTGCTCGGTCAACTCAGACACTTTGCACTTCTCCATCACCACCATCTCTATTTCTGTGCAAAAGAAAACAGCGAGAGGAAGACACACTTTGTATTGGCATAGACGTCAGGAAGTGTGAACACCTAAGCCCAAGAAAAACCACACCGTTATTCACATCCCACCATAAACACACATCACAGCGATTACCAGAAATCCTTCTGGTAACTACGAGTTCCTTCCTATTATTCATTCAAAGTGATAGAAAGGAGTCTGGAAGACAATATCAGTTGTTCTTTTAAAATACCGAGGGCACAGGAGGTAAATGTGCTGAGAGCAAAGTATCAAACTTTGTGAAACACTGTACCAACTACACTGTGCCGCCTAACCGATACTTTATTAAAGTATTCAAACGCCAAATTATGTTGCGATGTGTGCAACCCTCCACCAAAAAGTCTACAAACAGCCTCAAAGTTTAGAAAAGGATCGTTTCATATGAAATGGTTTACATTGTAAAACGTGTATTACTACCAAAACACACATGCACACACAGAGCAGGAGTGAGAGACAGGCGGAGAGGTGAGGAGCACAGGATGGATGGTGCGTCACTGTGGAAATGGACAGTCGGCTGCAAATGGGATTGTGTTGTAGGTGCGATAGGTGGTAGCCATGGTAACCGTGGGGAAATCAAAAAAAGGTGCCAAACATGGAGAACAGCGGAAAGAGGGAGGCCTCATTGAGAAAACCAGAAAAAAGGTTTTTGGATTTTAGAAATTGGGGTGAACAGTACGACGTCATTCTCCTCTGAAACTAAAGTGAAGTCAAGTACTTAACCTCCATTTTTATCTGCAAAACGTTGTTCTGCAATGCTAAGATCAGTCTGAACTTCACGTAATGTTCTTCTCCCTTTCTATTTTTTTTTTTTTTTTTGTAGCTGGCACAGCGAGCAGAGTGTGTTACACTGTGACTGTTATGAAATTCCTCACGCTGGCAAAAAAAATTATTTCAGGCTTTTTGTGGTTGCACAACTGTGAAAACACACTTCTATGAAGCTCACTCATTTTCCAACATAGAATTTGGAGAAAAAAAAAAAAAAAGATCAAAGATGTCAATGACGTTTGCTTATTTTTGCACATAACACTACTGCAATAATGTGCAGATTTAACTTAATAAAAACATCATGAGTTCTCTCTCTTTTCTGTTCAGACATGAGGGCCGCGGCTGTGATGGCTACAGGAGAACCAAATCTTAGTGATGAGAGTGAAAAAAAACACAAACACAGTCCTGTTGTGTCCAATGAGACACACACTCACCTTCCGCCGTCTCCCCACTCGCTCTGCTTCCCTTAGAACTCCCACCTCCTCCTCCTCCACCTATTCCCTCTGTACCTTTTCCCTTCTCCCTCTCTCGACATCCCTCCCTCTCTCCTCTGCTGCCGTCCTCATCCCAGCCCTCCTCAAGTCCTCCTCCTCCGCCGCCGCCGCCGCCGCCGCTCGCCGTCCCGGCTCTTTCCTCGTCCTCCTCCTCGCCCAGGTTCTTGTAGTTCGGCCTCTTCTGCGTCCTCTTGCGGCCGCGGTGGCGGGACAGCTCCAGGGAGCGCTCCAGAGACTCGGGGGGCTTGACGAAGCGACGCACGCCTCCTGCACTGGCCTGGTCACAAAACGACAGAGTGAGATCTGTGTGAGCGCGGACAAAAGCCATAAGAGTTTTTTTTAAATCCTTTCTTGTGACAATACAATCGTGAATATATTAGTTATTGTTTGCATTAACTAAATGTCAAAATTAAGCAGTCAAGTATTGCAGGAAGTATGAAAAGTGCTGTAAATAAAGATTGATTTGATAAAAAAAACATTATGTGCACCCGCACCCCCTCAAAGAGAAGAAAACTGGACACACATGAAGTCAAACATACAGGTGTGTTTTATCTTCTCATACAGAACCAAGTCTTACAGTAAATGCTTCATGACTTATCTTGTTGTCACATCTCGTAAAAAAAAAAAAAAAGAAAAAGCAGCACACACCACTTCCTCCTTGATAAACTTTATCAGTGCAGGAAAAGAAATGACACGCACACACACATGCCACTTCCGTGTGGCTATACTGGAAGTAGCAGAAAGCCTTCAAGCTTACACTGCAAAGAACACACACATAACCTCACAGTGAACAGCTGTTCAATATGGTTTGGTTAAACTGAGTAATCCTGACAGTCCTGCTAATCCTGGGAGTTCTATTAAACGGCTTATTCATTGCTACTCATGAAGTAGTATCAACATGACTGTGATATTAATGCAATCCAGACCTGTGAATGTGTCTGGATGAGCTGTATACGGTCTGGAAAATACCAGAAACAAATGTGTACAAAGCATAGAGTCAGTAAACAGAGTTAAGAAATCTGAGTTGTAGTAAATAAAGAGATGCATAAACACTCGAGTTGGCCCGTCAGTGAGAGAAGTGAACTGGATTCCAGGACAAGCTGGCACGAGTGGCTTCATTTCTTCTCAAGGTTCACCTTTATTATAAAAGACAACCTGGCACTGCCATTTGAAACCAGGCTACCCAGTTTCACGTAACTCATTTTACTGACACAACCAACCCGACCAAACGCACGTGAAGTCGACACACACATACACCTGATGCGGCCCATCGACCGCATTCAAATCTGCAGTCGGAGCAGAGCAGCCCCATTTGTAGTTTCTCAGCATCTGCGCCTTCCTGGAAGGAAGTGTATGAATCACAAAGGTTATATGCATTAGCTCGGTGTTGTGTTTTCGGTTTTTTTTTTTGTTTACAGGTGAACTTAGAGTAAGTATGTATATCATGTATGTAAGCATTCACACGGTTTGTTATAGAGGACTGTGTGTCTGACAGTGTGTGTATGTAGCCAGGGCTAAAAACCACAAACTGGTGTGTGTGCGTATGTGCGTGTGTGTGTGTGTGTGTGTGTGTGTGTGTGTGTGTGTGCGTCTCACTTGCGAGCTGACTATGTTCTGGTAAACCGCTCGCAGCCTCAGCCAGTGCTGAGAAATAGATGGAGGTCAGGGGGAGCATGCACGGCAGCGCACATGAAGCAATTATAGCTGGGGACCGTCAACTGTCATAATGCTTCCCTCAGCCTCGTTCAGGAATTCGAACCGATACCGAAACCTGGTTGAAACCTTCACACTACAAATACCGTGGGTCCTTTCATCACTTCCAATAAGATATGCCAGACTCCATTAATATAATTTGACGTCAGGTTGTGGACCCCGCAAAGGCAGTAAAACAAGGACATCCGCACGTAAATATGCTTATCAGATGTAGATACACTCATAGAAGACACACCGCAGCTTTTCAAAGAAGGGCACCATCTGCAGAGAAGAGATATATATTTAGAGGATTTTAACGAACACTGAAACAGCTGCATAAACGTGTCAACAGATAAAAACTGACAACACGTATCTAACTGGTGCACTTGCAAGTAAAGCCGTCGACAGAGGCGAGGAGGAGAGAAAAACATTTCTTCCAGGAAAGAGATCTGTGTTAGGTGAACCAGCTCTGTCACCGTTCCATCATGTGACCTAATTTCCTGCCACATCACAGACAAACAGGAAGTACCCTCTGACCACCTGCGCAGAGACCGAGCCCACACCTCATCGGTCTGCTTTTTCATCTGCCATCAATCGAGCGGTAACGGGACCGATCTGACGTGGTGGCCGTTCAGATCTCTTCCTGTCCGTCGGACGGCTCAAAAACTGTGTTCGGCAAGCATACGAACTCATGCAGCAGGTAGTTATCAAGTACACAACGGACCACATGTGACTGCAAATTAAATTCAATGATTAAATGTTGAGTAATCGGTATTTTATTGGCATCATCACTTTTTTTGACAAGCAAATTTACGGTATATATTTTCAGCTTGAATGCTGCTGCACTTTCAAGAAAAAAAAGAGCTATTTTGAGCAAAACACCCGACAAACAGGCTTAAGAGATTTAAAAAAATTAGAAAATTGAACCATTTAAATTCAAAATACAATAAAAACACGCCGTTCTTAATGAATGAAAGCGCAAACAGCTGCAGGGCTCATGTCTGGATCTGGCTCTTGCGGTAGACCGAGACTATAGAGACATCACACCTCATGTCACATTCAGTGAAAAAGTAGGCCGTTTCTTACAACATGCGCAAGTCTGGCGAACGCGCGCACGCGCACACACACACAGCATAGAGAATAACCACATGAGTTCTCAGAAACGCTCACTACCGCAGCACACCCACCTGGCTTTACAAACAGATGGTCGAAAAATACAGAAGCCGGGGCGGGGCCACGGGGGAAGAGAAAGTGATGAAGGTAAAAGATAAAGAAGAAAGGAAAGAGGGCTTAGGAAATGAGAGGTTAGGGGAATCAGATGGGGGAAACATGGGGGGGCGAGGAAGGGAGAGACAGAAAGTGGTGAAAGAGGAGTGGGAAACGACGTGAAAATACAGGGAAATGAAAAAGGGACGCTTACAATAAAACTAAAACGCAAGAGAGGAGGAGAGAGGGAGAAACAGGAATAAGGAAGATAATGTTTTAAAAAAAAATGGAGCAAAAAAAAAAAAACTATGTTGAGTAATTTGAATACTGGTACCTTGATGTGGGTGAATCATGGAGAAAACCATGACCCTGTGATCTCACTACCACCTACACGCACTTCTGGAACTGTGTGTGTGTGTGTGTGTGTGTGTGTGTGTGCGGTTTTCTGCGTGGGAGTGCATCATTTCTTGTTTATGTGCCATGTGTGTTTCTGAGTATGTGTCTAGATTTTTTTTTTTTCTCATTGCGTTTTATCACAGCAAGAAGTACCAAAAATTTCAGCAACCCTAGAATTTCATGTAAATTTGTGCCGCCTGTGCATTAATTACCGTGTTCTTGAGGGTGTTGTGCACGTCTGTCGGTGGGGTGAAGACAGACAGGTCTCCATTGAAGATAACATCAGCCAGGGCGTTGACCAGGGGCTGATAGTGGATGATCAGAAACACCTGAAAAAGCAACATTTGGCCATTAAGTGAAAATCAATGACTCTAAGTTGTCTTTGAGATTATAATAAGAGAAAATAGATAATAAGAGATTAACTAAATATTTTCAGTCTCAAGCCAGAATAACAGTACATTTGTCAGATTAAAATGTTGACCTGAATGGCAAATAAAACATTTTTGAGGCTCAAAGTCTAAAATAACTACCACACTGATGGTGGTCCATGAAAAGCTGCGCGCTGTAGGGAGCTGCTCTCTTTCTTTCATTGTCTGGCTGCCGGCTCGTAAACCACATCATTTGATTAATTTGGTCGTTACCAGCCTTCCGTGGAAATTTGTGATGCCCTGTTTATTTGAATAAGGTGTGCAGAAGCTGGGAAATATCCAGGACATGTGGGGCAATCACTCTCCAGGACAATGTCCTGGACTAGTTCCATCGAAAAAAATGACGGCGCTTTACTGACGGGTACGGCGCTTACTTGAGACAGCAGGTAGAGAGAGACCTGAGGGTTGATCTTGCGCTCTTCAGACTATAATAAAACAGTAAAAGAGAAAATATAACACCAATAAAAGGCATTATTACATTACACCGAAAAGAAAAGGCACAAAACAAGAACACAAAGAGCTAAATAATTTCATCAACACTTTCAATGAAGAGGATCTTAAGGCCATTTATTGACTATCTTTTTGTTTAAGGGAAGAAAACATGTCAGATGTAGGTTTTTAATGTTTTTTAGTTTCAGGATATAACAGATACACAGACAGAAAGGCATGGTCCTAAATATGAGGTTTTGTGTGCAGCACTGCAAAGGCTTCAAAATGAAGAATTAACTAATAAATGAGTTTTGAAATTTAAAAAAAAATTCCCAGATTGAGTAACTTAGAAAGGACGGGTTTCATTATGAAGCATCAGTGGTGAACAGGAAGTATCAAGTAACCACAAGTCATTAACTGAGACCACTAGGCCTGTGGAAGGTAAAAAAAAAAATGATGAGAAGAATGCTGAAACTTGCTATAACTGTCATCTGTTTTGCATTGATTGGCAGTGCTGGGTGTCATCTCAGCAGCAGTCTGTCTTTCACAGTTGTGTCACTTCATGGTGGGAAGTTGCAGTTGTCCGGATTGTAAATGGTGTGCATGTTCCCATCATGCTCGCTGCCTTGCTCACCACACAGCAAGCCCTTCAGTTTTCAGTGCCATTGCTTCTTAAAGAACGCCACCTTGTGGGGCAAACTTGTAAGATGAAATCCTTTAGATTTCATCTGAAGTGTTAGAAGCATACCACAAAACTGTATTCAAGATGACATTAGAATTGTTGTTCTGTCTCATTCTGATTATTTCAAGTTCTACCAATTTTAGAAGATTACATATTGCAACTCTTCTCTGTGGGGCATTCAGTTAAAGCGCGGAGAAATAAAGTAAGCATGCTTTCAAAAGATGTATGACTAATTTTAATTTATTAATCTCATTGATTGCTACTTCATCTTTTCAGGAAATAAAATGCACATGCAGTACTCCTTGTTTATTCTGATAAATTAATTTTTTTTATATATCGTATTCAATTTGCACAGCCAACTGCAAGATGCCCATCCTCTTGCTGTTGAAAAATTAGTAAATAATCATCTAATCTAAAATAGCTGTAGACAACATACCGTTTCGGGACTAACCAAAGAGTAGACATAGAGGGGCAGGAAGAGGCGGTTGAGGAGGTGGTCGGTTAAAACGTCATTGAGGAATTCACAGTTGATGATGAGGATGTCGTTGAGATAGTGGAGATGGTCGAGGTGCTCTGCCACCAGGTCGCTCAACTTTCCTCTGTTCTTATGCCTGCGAGGAAGAAGAAAGGCGATCTCTTATTCTGACTGCTCACGAAATAATACAGTAACACACCAAATCACCACAGACATGAAGGAATAAAGGTGTTATAATGCACTGTACACAAAGTAACAGGATAACTGTTAGAAATCATAGACGAGACCGCCCCCTAGAGGCTGCAGTGAGACGCTCAATGAAGACAGAGAGACACTCACTCCTCATCCGTCTGCACACATTTGTCCAATTCAATGACGTGGCTGCCGATGAACCACACCAGGTTGCTGAAGTACGGCACGGCCGTCTTATCCCGGATGTAGTGCAGCATGTGCTGGTTGTCCACTGGGGAGAGGAGAGTCGAGAAGGAGGGGGCATTACCAAGGCAAGCCAGAGGTGACAGATGTGCAGGCACGCACACACACACACACACACACACACACACACACACACACACACTCACTTTTACCCATATGGACACACACTTTGTGAACCCAGTGAGTTACCAGAATGTGACAGGTATATATGGCTGCAGAAACATTCAAATCAAGTAGAAAATAAATAAAAAAACAGCAAACCCAGTCTCTTTTTAACTCAGATTTGCTGAGGTATAATTGCTTTTCTGGATATATTCCAAAGGCACCACGACTTTGTTAAAGTAGTAATGAACGCTTGTTATCATTAACGAGTGAATACAAATCAAGTGAAAAGGTCGAATGAGTCAGAAATGTTTGGCGCCACCAGTCCTGTGCAGCCTGCTTTTATTTCCAGCCAGAGGAAAGCAGCTCCAGTCAGGCTGCTACTCCCAAAACACCCAAATCTCTGAGTGAGCAGTGTGTTGATGAAGATACATCAATAAGTGCATGTGCTTAAAAGAAAAAAAAAAAAAAAAAACAGGATCTCTGATGTTGTTTCATTCATTTAAGCCAATCCATTTAGATTCAATATTATGGAATCAATAAACTATTATGGAAAGCTTTAAAGTCTAAAAATAGCTTGTCAAGCTGGTTGCACAGTGATATAAAAACCGATTTAACCACTGGATTTTATATTCTTTAAAACAAACACTTCAACAGCTAAAGACACTGCAGTGCAGAAAAAATTCAACATCTACTTCACAGTTTGTCTTAATTTACCATTTCCAGGAAAATCAGCATATAGTAAATAAAGAAAACTATCGAAGAATTCATTTAAAAAAAACGCTATTGTATTGAAATTGCACTGTCATCGCAAAATGTCCTTGTGTCGTAGTCCGCATGCAAACAAACCGCAGACCACAATTTAATGCTGCCAAATGACACAGGTCAAAACTCAGATGGGTAAATCGCGAGCAGCCAGATCAAATCACTAAATTGCACAATGGGAGACGGAGAGCGTGACGAACTATCAAACCCATCAGAAACATGACAACCAACATGTGGGGCTCAGCTGGAATTAAGTCTGCAAATAAATTACCCCGAGAAATCAAATCAGAACAAGCATGCAGGGTTTTTTTCTCTGCATGTGGTCGAGTGGATGATCCAGAATGATTTACAGGTATGTAAATTACAAAGACGCTCATCTACATACATTGATAACAAATACACCATCGGGAACAAGGAGGGCTGGGCAACAACATGTGAATGACTTTTGGAATTTTCATTTCAAATTTCAGGGTTCAAAAGTCAAAAGAATGCGATTTCACTCTGATAAATCCGTCTTATTAATCGCAGCATCTTGTCATGAGTCTGCTAAATGAACGACTGGCAATGACAAAACAACACCATGTTGCTAGAAGACCCAGCCCCGAGAAAAAAGACTGAATGAATGGAACCAACTTACATGAGACTGGAGTTAGGCAGATGGGGCGCGTAGAGGGGGGGCGGAGGGAGAGGGGGAGAGAGACAAGGAGAGGAAGAGGAGGAGCAGTGGTTGTTGAAGAGGAGGGAGAGGGAGGAGGGGGGGGAAACAGACACAGGGTTAATGTGAGTAAAGGGGGCGGCTGTGGAGGGGTGGAGGCTGAGAAGGACCCCGCAGGTATCGCCGTAAACAAACTGCAAACAATGGCACACTTGGAAAAAGGAGTTTCCACGTTAGGAAGACATGTCAAGCTTCAAACGGGATTTTCTAGCATAAACAACATGTAACTTGATGCAGTGATGGAATATCATTAGATTTTGTGCAAAAAGAAATCCTTTTCCAGGTTGTCACTCGTTGCAGTGAGAGCTGAAAGGAATCAGCAGGAAGCATCAAACAGGGGATGGAAGAAAGCTTTAGAAGGATCCTCATATGACTGAAATTAACAAATTTATTACAATTAACAAAAGCCGCATTAAGAGTCTAAACACCAACTTTGTACATGAAGTAGGAGTGCATAACAAATAGTTTGTACATGGTGCCATATTAATTCTTAAATTCAATCAACAGCATTAAATTGATGCTTCCCCTTGTACTGATTCCTTACTATCGCATACTCCCTTTTTGCAGATCAGTAATGACACATTTTCCCACAGCGCAGGGTTATTTCATTTGTGATTTCACTTGTAAAATCAGCTGTCGGTTAACTCTCAGGAGTTAAAGAGTCGGTATGTCATGAGCGACGCAGGAAAGCCAAGATGGACGGTACAGAGCGTTCCATGCAGGATGAGGCCGACACATACGAGGCCAGGGAAGAAGCCTGAGGTGGCGCGTCGCAGCCACTTCCTGTCTAAGTGTTGTTACAACATTCAATGAGATGCTTCCCCTGGAATGACGAACCATGAGGGAGAACGGAGAGACGGCAGAAGGAGGAAGCAGAATAAAGCATGATGTACAGAGGAAACGGCTGAAGATGTGTTGTTGTTTTGCATTTTCAAAATCAGGGCAGACCTGCAGCTCCGCACGGGAAAGGTGCTGTGAAAAAGATCCTGGATCCTTCTGGTGAAGTTCAACAATCTCTTTCCATGCTAGGCTGCCTTAAGAATTGTTTCTTAACTGAACATCTGAGCAAAGGAGGCGATGCTAAAGCTCAAAGTAAACTTACCTGAAATGATATTCACACACAACGTTAAAACTGACGGTACTTCATCTAATAGTCTTCCTCTGATTTCTATTATTCTATTTCAACATTTCCCAGCATACACCATGCTACTTTGTTTTGTCATTTGGAATCTAAATCTACAGTGACTTTGAAAAAATCTCATACAAAAGTGTGGAGAGACAATAAGTCAATAAAATATTTATATCTAAATAGCTTTATAAAGCTAGTCTCATGAAAGTGCTACTGAAGTCTGAAAAAAAAAGAGAGGACATTATAGGATAAGACATTCTGAAAGATTCTTCAGATTATTAATAAAACAGCTGTGTGTTTTGTCTAATAAGCTCCGATGTTCTTACATCTGCTTTCAGATTTTCCTCATTTTCCTCAGCTGTCAGGTAATCCGTAAACAGATTTTATCGTTTTGCTGCATCAATCTATAAATAATACCTCAAAGGTGATACTGGCACAACATACATTAAGAAAAGCTTATTGAATGATGATAGGCTACTGATAGAAGTATTAAAAGTCAGAAATTCAGCGGATTAAAACACGGATTGTTTCAGTGTTACCTGTTAGTCATGCCCATGCACCAGAAGCAGCAGCGAGAAGAGAAGAAGAGCACAAAGAGAGGAGGTCGGCAGTCCCAGCACCCGCAAGCTCTCGTGTGTGTGTGTGTGTGTGTGTTAGCACCCGTGTGCGCGTGTGACGTTAGCGTGGACCGGTGCATGTTCCCGGCACTCACCTTTGTAGACGTTGAGTGTGATGGTGCGGACTGCGATGCGGACCATGCTTTCAGGGTGGTTGAAAAACTTAATGGCCTCGGTGTACAGGGCAAAGTCATTAGTGTGCTGTGTGTGGGAGACAGAGAGGGGGCGCCGGTGAGCAAAGGCAATGCTTCGCACCGCCACGCTCAAGACCACAGAGAGAGAAATCAAGCAGCTTGTACAGACAGGAGGCTGAGCGGCTTTGTGTGTTCATAAGAAAATACATATTAAAACTGATTTTAATGTTGGTCTTCTGGTCATCTCTCTCTGTACCAGTGCCTGCACCTCCATTCCAATCATTTCTCAATCACTGTGACTTCTAGGGAATAACTAGGTTGGAGGAATGAAGTAATTACCCAGAAGTCACACCAAATGATAAATCCGACCCTGACAACAAATCCAAACCAAGAGCTTGAGCTCTGTTTTCAAAACGAGCATTGTGTCGACCTGAAAAAGACATGAAATGAATAACTGAACTAATGAAGAAGCTCATTCTCAACACAATAAATAAAACACTGTGCAAAAAGATGAAGAGACTGCTGCATTTCACATCTGAATGATCCTAAGGATGTAGACAATAAACCCTAGTTTCACCAACTAAATATGTAAATACTTAAATATGATATAGGCTTTCAGATCAACACAATGGGTCTGGTTTTGGCTTCAGGGTAAATGCTACCATCGACAGTACACCAATAACTTTCCCCAGTGCACACAGGCCAATGAAAAGTCTACAGATCTACAGCTGAAACGTCAGGTTAACAACGGCACAAGCTATTGAGGGAGTTGGGCTTCTTAGGCATTGACATATATACTCATATACACACACGGATCACAAACATAAATTTAAAAAAAAAAATACACTCATGTACAAATGAAAGTCCTGTGGTGTCAGTGATACTCAGATTAAAGAGAGCTATTGGCCCTTATTTGAAATATATTGCACAAAAAAAGTGAACATCAGAAGAATCGACTCGTCGACAAAGGGAGCTGACAATTTGCCGCAGGAAACAAAACAAGAAATGTGAAAAATGACAATTTTACACTCCCTAGTTCCCAGTAGCTGGCTGTAGAAATATTTGTTATTGATGCCAACACAGGATTAGTTGAGAGAAACTGCAAATTACATTGCAATTGTGTCTTTTTGTGATCTATACCCTCGCTCCATTCATTCTCAGTTTCTCTCTCACTATCATCCACTCCCACACAGAAGTGCTGCCGCTGAATAAAGAATCCTCCTCCTCCTCCTCCTCTTCCACCCGTCATCCCTCTGTAGCCTCACCTCATTGTAGAAGAAGTGCACGGTGTGGTTGTTGAGTTTCAGCGACAGCGTCTTGAGGAAGGAGATGTAGTAAGCCATGATCTCCTCGTCCGAGAAATCAAACTTATGGACAATGATGGAGTTGACGTGGTTGTTTGACAGGAGATAATCTGCGATTAAAGAAGATGAACTTAATCGACAATGAGGGACATGAGCAGCTTTGTTATCTGCAGACAATCTTGTAATTAATTAGAAAAGTGTTTATAGACAGAAACACACAAATTCACTGCACTGTCATGCTTAATAAACAGTGAAGATGGTCTTTCACAGCCATGGCTGCATTCAGTACATACAGGAACAATGAATTGATCAGCCTGTGATAAAAGTGGTTGTTTTCTTTAATTTCAACAAACCTGAACCTAAACAATACGCTACCATTTCTAAGATTTCAGCTCACTGAGCAATGGAAGCACATTTTATAAGAAGGCTTCAGTCTCCTAGCAACAACACAAAATTAACTGCAGCAGCCTGCTGTATATTTGAAATTTTCATCACGAATGGGAGTGTGAAATACAATTCAATAGCTAAACAAGGCTTCATTTTGGTGATATTCAGCACAACAAGTCTGTCATAAATGCTCTACTTCCATACCATTTACCATTTATACATCAATGAAAAAAACAAACAAAAACAAACAATCCCATTTTACATTAAAATATGACATATTTCCACACCATGCAATCAAATAAATCAAAACCCAGAAAAAAAAAAGAATGAAATAGTGATTACAAGTTCAAAGTAAAAGTTCTACTTTTCCCAGAGAGACTCTCACTGAAAATACTCACACAGGGACGTCTCGTGGCTGATGTTTTCAAACAGTATGTTGAGGGTCTGGAGGAGCTGGACACACACATATCGCCCAGACTTTTGACGCAAGATGTTCAAGAAGAAGGCAAACATGTTCTTCTCCAGGAAGAAGCTGATCACGCAGAAAAAGACAAAAAAAAAAAAAAAAAGAAAAATCAAATTATGACCATAAGTTACTACAGAAAGAAGACTGATTTTAATGGCTTGCAAACAAGACGCATGTAAACAGTACGAACATGTCATTGATTTAAGTTCGACTGTGAACCAAGTTGAGACGTTGTTCCCTATGGAACGAGCAGGACTGCTTATTATGGTTTTAAAATAATTTTCCAGAGTCTGAATTACACAGTCACTCACATTCACACAATTATTCACACATTACCGCCGATAGTGACAGCTTCCATGTAAGGTGCTCGCAACTTAAACACATCGATAGGGAAAGAAGGAGGATCGACCTTGAGAGCCTCTCTGCGCTGGTGCGGACCTGTTAAAATGCAATTAATTGAGACTTACTCAAACACAGAGCTGTCATTCTGGTCTCCCCAGATGAGGATCTCTGTAATGGATCGGATGGTCTCCACCAGGAGGTTTCTGTTGTGGTCCGTCACGGTGGTGTTTTTGGTCAGAACATGGTACATATATCTAACAGACAGACAAGCACGGAAAATTAATGGATGGCAGAGGTAAAATGAAGTTATTAAAGCATCATAGCAGTGGTTTTCAAACTTCAAACTTCCACCAAGAAAACATCCCCCCCCAGCAATGCGCTCCTTCAATACTGTGCTCCCTTTGGTCCTTCGCCCCAGTTTGAAAGCGTTCTCCATGGAAAGCTTTGAGTGAAAATGAGCTGATTAAAATACTTTGGGTGACATTTTTTAAAGCTTTGGCTAAAGAACTTGCACAAAATCTCTAACTTGTCAGGTGATGATGCCACTGTCAAGACTGTCAAGTGACACGACTGAGGAGCTGTTGCTCCATTTTTAACTGAGCTGCTGCAGCAAGCTGCTTGAGAATGGCTGCCATTACTGCATGGAGACAGTTGAATTCACCAAAACAAGGCTGCAGCGTGATTCCTCCAATCCTGCAGCTTATTTGGCTTGAGGTATTAGGTATCAGTGTATGTAGGGATGCATTCTTTTGCACATTTCACAGGCTCTTGGTGAGTGCTCAGCTTGTAATACACCACCACAGTAATCTCAGGAGTACACTGAGTTTAACACACATCACAGTTCTGACAGGAAATCCTGTTGCTGAACCTTGCATGCCAGCTATTTATAAATTTTGGACAAGACTTGCGATGTGAAAAACATGATAAAGTGAACTAGTACATAGATCATGTTGGCATTCAGTCTAAATCACAAAAGTTCGCTATGTTAATTCACACTTCACAAAGAAAAGCACAGCCCATCTGTTTCAACTGTGATCATCAGGTGGACTATGCAGATTCTTAAAAGCAACAAAATCAAGATTCAGTTTAAATTCCTTTTTCTATTCACTGTGCAATAACTTGCTGTTGAACAACTGTTTTCCAAATTATATAGACACATTCTCTCCTTCCCCTTATCCTCCCCCATCCTTCACTGGACAGTGTAACATAATCTTTCCATGAGACTGTGCCTTTCTCTTTTAGTTTGACTATGTATAATTTCTCTTTCTGTATTTATTCTTTTTTTTTTTAATGCTGTCACTTTGGCAATTTATTGCTTGCAAAAGAGATTATTAAACCATCAGCATGTTTGACAGGTCAGTTCACAATAAATACAAGCTTGCAATTCAGGATGTCTTCATGTTTGATTTTAGAATGCATTTATTCATTTGATTGTTCTTTCGTACCCAGTTCAGTTGCTTTTTATGTTGCATTTTGTTGTAAGCCTGCTTTCAGCTACAAACTATTAATGAAGTATTAATGATTTTATACTTAGTATCGTTTCTTTGACAAACTTGGAAAAATTATATCATTGAGTTAAGAGGGTGATACAACTAATCAACTAAATCGATTGAGTTATGTTGGTAAGATCATTGAGGATTTGCTAAAATGTTTCCACTGCAAGTCTACGAGGTAACCTGCAGGTCGCATGCCCACTTTAATAACAATCACATTGAGTTTTCTCTAATTTTAACTGGCTGGAGTCCTTCTCATGCAGTTGTAGATTCGGACCTTGTGTTTGGAATACCTTTCACTGAGCTTAGTAAGGTTCAAAGTGCTTCACACAAAACCTACAAGCCAACAATGTGACAGAACAAGCTCACAGGTTGATCTTGATTTGATATCAGTTCCCACTCAAAACCTCCTGTGCAGACCCCTAAACTGTTTGATGCTCAGGTTGTTAGATGCTGAAAATGTTTACATAATGTTCTTTTTTCTGAAACCATGACATATCAAGCCTTTTCTGGGATGCCATTATAAGCTAAACCCCAGCTCAACTAGTAAAGTTAAAGCGATAGTCATGCATCCTAAAACTTCACAAACAGTCTGCACACCTAGATCACTGCACTAAGCTAACTTAAGGTCCTTATAAACTGGACTAATGGTAACGCTGTCAGTCGTTTCCATTCCCGGTGGTAAATGTGGCTAACATTAGCCTATCTAGAGCTAACTACTCACTTCAAATGGTCCAGCGAATGGATGTTTTTCGATTTTCCTTGTCCTCCAACCCAGCTCCGTGACCGGCCGAACATGGTTGCGATTTTAAAGTGGGCCGCTGATTCGCCAGGTGTGCTATTCTTCTCAGGTTAGCGACCGCATCTCTCCTCAACACCCACTTTCCCGTAGCAGCTTAGCAAACAGAGGGTGATATGCGGCGATCGCAGCACTGGAGGGGTCATTGCGTAACCATTTTAGAACATTCCAAGTGCCTGGGAGTTGTAGTTTCTTCTTCGGAGCAGTACCGTTACGTCGTGAAAAAGAACTAGCGTAGAAGTACTACAGCACGTTAGCAGTGACGTAGAAAAGCAGCGACTCGGTCTCCCCCAGGCAGGCCGCTGGATGATTGACAGCCCGATAAGCCAATCACAGTGGAGCCTGTCAATCACTGGGCCAATCAGGGGTCGAGGCTTCTTGACGTGTGATCTGGACTGTTTTGATGCAGTGGCAGAAATGTTAGAAGATACGTTTAGCCATAAAAACCAACGCAGGTGACGTTTTTTTTATATGTTGGTGTTTTTTGCTGGGACGGATCTGTGTGCCGGGGAATCGACATCGCTTTGTTTGTGGAGGAGTTTGTTCACGAGGCCCCCGCATGCTACTGTTTTAGCCACCACCATCTGGCATGGCGTGAATTCCGCAAACCCGAGGAGCCAATGTCAAGAATCCGTCGAGCGAGCTGACATGATATTTTAATACTGTCTCCCGGTTATTATTAGCTATGAACGCAACGCTGCCGAGTTTAGTGGCTTTGGTGTGTTTTTTCTCCGGTCCGTTCAGATAAACTTCCAGGGAGTCCACTGCTGCAGGTCGGGACGAGTGGAAATGGACGCTCCTGTCCCATCACCCCAGACAGAGTGGTCGCAGTAACCCCCATCCACAGCCAGACCCCCCAAACCGTGGCGTTCTTTGTCTTCTATGACACACCCAATTTATGCCCAACTAGATTCGGTGGAATCGCTCCTGGACGAACTTCCATATATGTTTTATCTGGGCCTGTTCTTTGTGAACGTCCTGATCCTCTACTATGCGTTTCTGATGGAGTACATAGTCCTGAATGTGGGGATAGTGTTTCTGCCTGAGGACATGGACCAGGCGCTGGTGGATCTCGGGGTGCTGTCCGACCCGGCCTCGGTTCCTTATGACACAGACACGGAGCTGGACGTGTTTGAGGGATATCTGGAGTGAAAGAATCACTTTGAAGACTCCTCTGTCAACGATGGAGCAAAGAATTCACTCTAAATGGATATTAGCGCAGCCCCTCTCTCACAGAGACTTGACAATCAAAAGGTAAGCAGTAAACACGTGAAAGTACGTTTTGAAGACTTTCTTTTTTTGTTGGGAAGTGTTGATAATGTGCTGTGCAACTTGTGTGTCTTTGCCCCTAGGCTGTCTCGACTCAAAGAGAGGTAGCTGGAGGATAATCTTCAGCACCACTGGCCATTCAAACAATGGCTCCTCCATGGGAAGAGAATTTGCACTATTTAAGCTGTGACTCTGCTGGCAGTTTCCTGTGATGGACAATGGAAGATAAAAACTAAGCACAATGTGCTGCAGGTGCAGAGAGACAGCTGCTCTCTTCAAATGAAAAATGAATGTCATCAGAGCTGTGGACCATGCTTCACCCCCCCCCCCCCCCCCCCCCCCCCCCCCCCTTGTGTTTCAGTGTTTGTCTTGAGATAGAAACAAGCCAGGATTTGAAATCGAACCGTTACAGATGTTGCATGATTTGGATACTTTCATGAGGAAATGACTTGATATTTGCCACTTCAGTTTAAGTTATGACATCCTTGGAGTGAGACTTCTCAAAGGACTGGGATGCAGAAAAAAAAAAGTCTACTGTAGGCATGTTGCATAGCTAATTCAACTATTTTAACATTTCGTTTTAATTTGTGAAAAGAGGATTCATCGCTGCTTTGGCGTGATTCAAAGAAGAGTGTCTTCCGGGGTAATCCATACTGTAAAAATGTTCAGGGATGCATTACTCTCTCAGGAGCTCGGTTAGAAACTGGGTGCACTTGCAAAATGTAACATTGAGACTGGACACAGGCTGTGATGCTGTCAGATGTAGAAGAACCCTGAGTTTTTCACTTCATAGATCAGGAACACACCAGAGAATGGTTTTCACATTCTTCATTGTCACAGCAAAAAAAAAAAAAGTATTGAGTCATCTAGTAAACTTTGGTTCTTTGATCCTGATTGTTCATCTAGCCTGTCAGTAATTTCGGTTTATGTACATTTTTATCGTGTAAAACAAAACAACATGTTAGTTACAGCCAAATGTCTCAAGGTTCAGAAGTAGTGCCCTGTATTTTAACGTTTTCAACATCATCCTCTATTTGTTGCACGCTTTTTATGATTGCAAGAGACTCAATGCATGACAATAGTTGTTTTTTAAAAGGGTTTTTAGTTATAAAAAGTCAGTTTTATTGTATTTTGTTTTGTTTTCCATTGATATTAATTTAGAATTCCTCTCATGAAGTTCTGAACAGCAATAACTAACTGGATAATAAAAGCTGTGAGGTTATTTAGGTTTTACAAATCGGATCATTCACATGTTAAGAAACCTTCCTTTTATCATTATTTTTTTTAATTCATGATTTTGGAGCCTGGAAAGAAAAAAAAAGTATTTTTCAATGATATGTGTGCATTTGTCAAACTGAGCAAACTGTGCATTAATGCAAACACAGATATTGTGACTGTCAACCAAAAATAACTGAAGCAACAAAAAGTTAGCATTTTATACTCCAACTCAGTTTTATTGCCTGACTGATGGAGCGTTACATTCTACAGGAGCCTTTCACCCACATGTTTCTGCTGTACGGAACTGACTATTTACACTGCATCTAGTTAGCTTTAATGATACACTGAATATTATTATGCTGTAATATTATACTCAGTGACATTATATAGTCAACTCAAAAGAAAAGTCTTGATGAAATCTAAGAAAAAGAATGTAAGTAAATAAATCCCACCTTGTAGCAAATCCCCCTTTTTCAAGAGATTTTATTTGAGTTCAATTAGGAGTGATGGTTGGTAGCTGATGCCAAATTAATTCTTATGTCTTTTTTCTATGAAGGTTGTCACTGAGCAATATTACATAACTTGAATTTGTAAAAACCAGTACTTCATTTAATATATGTAGGAAAACCATTGAAGTGACAGGTTCTTAAAGCTCAGGCTCTTACTTTTCATCAGATCTGTCAAAAGATACTGTTTGTCATACAAAAGACGGTCTTCCTCCAGATGAAATGTAAAAACATATTTGATACACTACTGTGACCGAGCCTGATCCTCACAATGGAAATGAGCAGTGTTCTCAAAATACCCAGCGCTTGTCATTCCTCCTCACCTGCCTCTCTGCGGACACACACATATTCTAATAAGCTACGGAGCGCAATAAAGTTTATTTTCCAATGTGTATGTAATAAACTTCAAGTGAACACCATGTTTAAGCCTCAAACCTGAGCATTTCTTTTCTACACATGATATTGATGTTGTTGATTTCTGACTATTGAGCATACTTATTATTAATCCTCGATGGGGAAATCCCTTTACTGAATTGGCCCAATCGCTGTAATGTGTCAATATAACCACAAGAGTGAGACAGCACACCACAGAGTAGCAGCACCGTGGTGGAAGGCTTCTGATCGCACCACTGCATAATAACTGAGGTGAGTCTTTACTTCTGCTAAAAGCTGGAGGAAGTTGCCACCAGATGGACACAATTGTCTTTTTTTTTTTTTCAATCAAAGTCTGCAAAGCGTGTCTCCACACTGTGACTGACAGTAAACATTCCAAGAACTGAGGCAGTGGACCCACTAACATCTCTCCCTTGAGTGATGAGCACCTGTACCTTTTGGAACAAAACGAAACACTCGAGAGAGAAAAAACACACTAGTATATTATTTTACCCCTCAGCCAGACAATGTGACTCGTGCACCGCCGTCGCCATTTTCACTTTCGCTCACATTCTTTCTCTCGGCTGTGTGTGATACTGTTCCTTCAGCCTCTGTGGTTGTTTCTATTTTGCTATCCTTGGCTCCACAACAGTGTGATAAGGAGGCAGCTCCTGCATGAGCTTTGTAAAATATGACCGCATTGCAAAAGCAGGATTTCTTTCTCTCTTTAGTCCTTAACATTCACCCAAAGTTTTTACAAACCTGCCAATAAACTCAAGCAATGTCTCACTCTCTCCTTGCACAGTTCACAAACTTGGAGAACTCACACTTTTCAAACATACTGGTGAAGTTCACGTGAAGGCACACGCCTCACGTGAACTTCAACATTTTCTAGCCAACAGTTCACTGGTGTATCCTCAGGCCACAGCCACAGCCATTTATTCGGACTAATTTCCCACTCAGTGCCATTTGTATACGCTCAGGTTAAGCTGTAGGAGAAAGAGCCTTTTCCATTTCTTCCCTAACTTCACCTGGAGTTTGATTATCTCTTATTCGTTTACCAGGCCTCTATTTTGGACGGATTCTTTCCCATGTTGACCGAGTAGATTAGCAAAAACATCAATAAAACAGTGATTTAAAAAAAAAGTGTCTCAGAGTTTCTGGCTCCTCTTAACAGAAGTCCAAGCAGTGTGACCTTCTGGCAGGTTCTCACTTACTCTGAAGTCAAATTATTCATATCATAGAGCTAGTAATAAATATATGTGATATCTGTAAGGATACATGAAGTGATTACTACTTCTACTACTCTATATTCTTCACTCGTCCCTGAATGGGACATAAGGAAGTTTCTCCATTGTGTTCTGTTCTTAGCAGCATGCAGTTTTGTCTGTTCCACCTCTCGTGTCACAGTCCTGCTCAGTGAGGTGATATTTTTCTGATTGTGGCCCTTTTGGAGAAAAATGTTTGGACACAATTACACCAAAAATCAGTATTTGATGAGACAAGACTAAAAATATTACATGTGTTCGCTCAATAACTCCCCCGCTTTTTATGGGATGGACAACTGAAGGAAATGTTGCTCTCTCCAGTCAGAACATACAGCAGCTGAGACATATCCAGGTCGCAAAGGAGATTTTTCATATTTCAAATATGAAATAGTTTTATGTATTCTACATGTTCATGCTTTGTATTATTTGTTAAAATGACATATTTTCCAATGAATTCCATTAAAAAAAATTCCTTCCTCCATGTGCCCGTAGAGGGTACCAACATTCAAACAATTCAGAATTAAAATATTAATGCTTTTATTTCTGACATCTCTCTCTCTCTCTCTCTGCTTGCTGTAAGGCTGACATGATATGCATGATAATATTAATCCACAGATACACAGAGGCAGAAGAAAGGTCAGCGTGCATAAAAATTAAGAACAGAAACCTGTGAGGAGGGAAGTGAAAAGATATCTGCTGTACGTAACCGCATGATTCGCAAAAACAAAGCAGAAAACAACATGTAGGCTCAGGTCACATGAGACATTTTATTTATATCAAAGTGCAAAAGTGATAGAAAATTTATAGTCAAACAATACAAAAACAGCTTGTTCCAGCAGATATTTCAGACATTGATGTCACAAAGAAATATTTATTCAATTGTCAGAGACCCAAAACAAAAACATCAAACATAAAAAAGTGAATAGTGCAAATGTAGGTTTTGAATTATGAACACAAACACACACAGGTTGTCTGGTGCAGCATTGCTTCTTCCTTCGTTGCAGTCTCATATTTTTGACAAACTGATCAATACAGCAGAGGATACATTGCCATAGTACATTATTTCTGTCATTCTTGTTACTGTTACTACTTTGAGGAAAAAAAAAAAAAAAACTAAACTAAATGTAATGCATGATGTTGACAAGTGCATCATTGAATGAAGAAAAAACAAAGATCCACACTTTTAATGTCAGGGCTGTTATCTGTAAAGTACAAGTCAAGAGGGTTCAGAGACACATGAACAAAAGAAAACACTTCCTCCTGCAGACATATTCAAACGATCTTGATTCTTATTCTAATGACAGAGGATGCGGCTGTCCTGCTGCTGAAGTCTGTCAAAAACTCCATATGGAATACACTGATTCCACATCCTGTCAGAACAGACACAGCACAGTTCAATAATAATAATAATAATAATAAAGAGATCAAGATGAAGACATGCTGGGGTAGCATAATAACTCACCTCAAAGTCTTGATTTTAGTGCAGTTCCTCAGACTAGCTGCCAAGCTCTGCGCTCCAACGTCTGTTACCTTGTTGTATTTCACACTGTGAAACAGAAATGAGACGGAGCAAAACTTAAAATTTGTGCATGTCACTGTCAAACTTCATATTCAGAGTAAACAGAGAGCATCAAATCAACAAATCAATCAGCATCGACTATCTTAACTCCATTCATTCCTCTGCTCTGTTTTCTGTGTCGCTGTGAGAAAATTGGCTCCTGTACAATGGTTCAATCAAAAATATGAAACATATTCTTTTTAATTGGATTTTTCACAAATCAGTGTTTGACTTGTTATGATATGGCACATGTTATTTCCTGTTTTTTATGGTGCCATCGTGTTGTTGTGTGATTTGCACACTTGGTGGCAGTAGTCGGGCAGAGGTTGGAGGAGATGAGGGCACAGGTAGACGGAGAGCAGACAGCTCTCACCAGACCAACAAACCAAACAGGAACAAACCAGCATAAAAAAACTAGTACAAATTTACAACTTTCTATTAAAAACTTGCCTTGTTCATCACTAGATTTTCATCAAATGAAACACACTCTCTATGTAGGTCACATAGCTCTTCTTTGCTGTTTACTCTTATGGCGGGGTTCAGATGATTGAAGTCCAAAGAAACCAAGCATGTAGACAATATAAATTTAGGATTTACGCACTAGATTGGAGTGAGGGACAAGAATAACTGAGGCATTCTCAGTGCACATCCAGCTCCTGTTCACCCTGGCATTTCTTACAAGTTCAAGTTCAAATCACTTGGTTTTTTTTTAATCTAATTTCTGCTGCCGATCTCTCCTCTGACCCAACAGATTTAAGTCAAGTGGTTATCTTATCCCATGCAGCAATTTTCCTTTTGTTGATTTCCCAACAATCAATGTACCAAACCATATTTCTGGTTTGGTTCAATCTCGCTGACAAGTTCCTCGATTTCAGTTTCGGATAAGTTCCTCATTTTTTTTTTGCCCTCTCTGACTTGATGATGTAAAGTGAGATTTTTTTTTTCTAAGAAGCGAGCTGTTGCCATATATGGTTAATTGGAGGCATTTCTCCAGACCAATGTTTCTGACAGTACAAGAACAAGTGGGATTTATCAATACCGATGACTTAGTGGCGTACACATGAACCAAGTTCAAAAGTTTGATAAATACAGATTTTTTTTTTGTATTTACGCACATTCTGAATTTTGTTCGTAAGACAGAATGTAGAACATCATCTATGCACTGATGAAAAATGAGAATCACACTGCTTCCACCAAAACTTTTGTCGAATTGGCAGACTTCTTTGCATCTATTCTATACTTTGACCCTATGATTCAGGTGTTTTAGGCAGAGTCTCCACTAAGTGCTGGACGCTGGTGGCGATAGAAGCCCATTGACAACAGTGAATAAAAGCTGTTAGCAGTATTGCCAAAGATTTGGCAAATTCTTCATAGGGACATACTCAGCTCTGCTCCTCATCCCATGAAACGATCCTGCCAAATGCAGCACGATCGCACACACACACGCATGCAAAGACATAAACATTTTGAAGAAGTGAATTAGAACGTGCAGAAAAGTAGCCTTACTCAAGGTCAGTCAGGGACTTCATGTGTGGGAGGGCAGCTGCTAAACTCTCGGCCCCTTCGTCAGAAATCACATTGCTGTACAAACTGGAAAAAAACAAAACAAAAAAAAAAAACAAAAAGAGAAGTGAAATTAAGTGGGTTTAACTGGAAGTACCATTTATAGGCATGTAGGCACATTCATGCATGTATCCAGATTACAAACCTTAAACACTGGAGTTTGGGCAGATCGATCAGTGCAGTCACGAGGTTTTTAACTCCCTGGTCTCCGACGCAATTCTGTGACAAACTGTAGGTGAGGAAGACAAAATTCAGTTACTGTGTCAAACTGCTCTCCTGGAGATTCATGGCCAGGTCCAGCAGAAAGCCAGATAACGAGCCACATTATAATCAGCTGTGTTGACGCGGGGAGAAAACATGCAGAGCTGCGGCCCTACACGAATGCAGTTTGACACCTGTGCCTCAGACCCACAAATGCTATGAGCCGAGAAGTTTATTCCTTCCTGGAATCCTCAAAACTCAACCGGCAGGCACTTTTGACATACTCACTTGAGTATCTGAAGGGAGCGGAGTGAGACCAATGCATGTTTCAACCCTTCTGTTCCTTTGTCCCCTATCTTGCAGTTCTCTAAACTGAAAAAAGAGAGAAAGAGAATATGTCAAGGAGCATAACTGGTTATTTTTATAATGAAGTTTACATTCAAAGGAAGATATAAATACAAGTATATACACTTACTCCAAGTGTTGCAGATTCTGAAGACCAGGCAGGAGTTCCCATAGCGTCAGAAGAGCCATGGGGCATTTCTCAGGACCGAGCCTGGTAGGAAGGAAAATGCTCTTGTCACATTTTATACTATTGCTACTGATAAATTGACTGGAACATCATGTGTCAGACCAACTCACGCAAGCTCCAGCTTTTGCAGCTGTTTGACAGCTGGTACTCCTTCTGCCAGGATTGACAGTGACTGGTTGGAACTGCAGGTAAGTGAGACACAGTTGAAGAACCAGACAGAGAGAGAGGTTTGGTGAAGGAGCGCTTCATCTACCTCTTAATGCTGACTGACTTACCTGTCTGATAGTCTCTTCTTTTGATGTATATCCACGAGGCTTGCCAGATTTTCAATGTGGCACACCTGCGTGGCCTTCAGTGGGTGGATCTCAAACTTGGACACGGCCCCCTGTAGGAGCTCCATTTCACCATTTTGCTCCAGCAGCCTCCAGAGAGTGATAACGTCAGCAATGCATGCCCTGGAGGAAGCAACATTTACAAGACAGTGTCTCATATGATTGCATTTCAACGAGTAACCATATATTAAAGATGTTTTTCCTCTTATTCCTTGTGCAAAATTAAAAATGAAAAAAACATATAGAAATGAGTAACTTATTGCTATTTAACTTTCTTCAAAGTCCAGAGAGTGCTAAGACGCTGATACCCCTTTCCCACTGGCCGCTAATAATCAAGGTCAAGGTCAAGGTCAAGATTTATTTCTATAGCACATTTAAAATACAGTAAACACTGCCCAAAGTGCTGCACATGTTAATAACACCATAAAAAACAGTAGAAAAATACAAAAATTTAAAAACAAAAAAACCCCAAAAATTATCGGCTCCTCATGGCAGTGGCAAAGGGTTTAATCGGCATTTCGACCCGGGTCGACTGACCCTGCAACCGACCCGGGTTTTAATCGGCTCGCCTCTGATCAGCTTCAGTGGGAAAAGGCAGACCCAGGTCGACGCGGTAATTTACGTGATGACGTCGACACAGCGTGCCTACGTTAGCACGCTTCTTGTCACTTGCCGTTTGTTAGAGGGTTGACCAGTGTTTAAAAACCATGGGTTGACTCACTAGTTTCAATGGGAAAGGGGTATGAGAGTAACTCATGCTGATATGGATACATCCAGTTGAATGTTTTCATTCAAGCTTTATGATTGTACTATTGATATTTAAAAAGAAATATCCCAACTCTACTCTTTAAATACTCCGAAACCAACTGAAGGTTAATTCGAGAGGTATATTTTACATGTAATAGGATGCAACAATTTGTAAATGTTACATTTTCTTTCCAACAACATATCACATGTTGGAAAAAAAAAGGCTTCTCAAAACGACACATAATTGAGGAAATAACTGTGCAAACAAAAACTTTGTCTTGTAAGTTCCTTCGAATCAGAATAGCATGTCAGCCTGCCACTATGAAACCCGTAGACTGGTACAACTTGTTCCTCATTTTGATACTTGCAATAGACTGCAGAACTGACATATTCACCATCATTTGAGGGAATCTGCTGACTTTTGGGCTCTACATTAAAAAAATGACAACTCAAAAAACAAACATGAGTGTTCACCGATCACACAAGAAAATAACATTTTTTTTCATACAAACATCCAGATATAATTCTGACTGGACATAAAAGCAATACATGATGTAAAGAGTATACTCCTTTCTTAACAATCCTGAAGTTTATGTGAATTGTGTTTATTTTTTAACATGTTAAACAATGAGACAATGAGCAACTCAAGAAACCTTTGGAGATATGCGTGATGTCTCTTACTTGTATGTCTTGATGTTGCACAGGCTCACTAGAGTTCGGAGTCCACGGATCTGAATCCACGAGGCCTCGAGATCCAAAGAGAAGCTTCTGTTTTCACTTGCAGCCCGTTCAAGAGCTTTCTGCAGGGTAAACACATCTGGCGGTCCAAGCAAAACTCCATGAAATGTCAGGAATTCTGGAAGATTTGCTGCCAGGTGAGTTAGTAACCGTGCACCTTCAGTGTCCCTGCTACTCTCCTCATGGATAAAACTCGCCTCATAAATACAGTGGCAAGCCTCAAGGACCTGTGCAGGACTTAGGCTACTATAAGAAAGACCTTCCAGATGTTTAGTCACTAAGGCCTGCTTGCTGGCCACTCGAGTCCCAATGGACGTCTCTGAAAGTGAATGGAGCCTCTGACGTTGAGCCGTGCTTTGGAAGACTAGCCCCACTGCAAATCGCTGAGTCAGCTCAAACTCTTCACTCTGCAGTCGTCTGCGGCCCCTTGCAGCTGACTGGAATGGGAGGGTCTGGGAAAAGCTGCGGTCGGATACGGTCCTAAAGAAGTAAAAAGTGTCAAAGGTTAAGAAAGTTACAGTGAACGTGAAGGACAAACACAAGTTGGAGTTGGAAAGGAATGTACTCCTTCATTATGAACTTTTTTTTTAAGTGCATTAATTCTTTATGCTAGTCAACAGTGGAATTTTACCTTGATAAACAAAGATGGACTGCTGCCATGTAACTCTGGAGAAAAGGGTTAGTCCAAAACAGAATGTGGCCATCATGGTCATTCATGCTTTCATCCCCTTCTTGTTTCACTTCATCTTTTCCTCCTTGTATATCATCTCTTGATATGCACGACCTTGCCCTGTTTTGCTGAGAGAGAAGGAGTTTTGTCCTGAGGCCAAAAGACTTTACTTTATCAGATATGGACAGTCCTGTGGGAAGCAGGGAGGTGTTGGCTTTGATCCCCTCCCAAGCCAAAAGGCTGAGCTGGAATAGCAGCTCTTTTTCCTCATCTTCATTTTCTTTCACTTTAGCATTCTCCATGCTTTCGTCCACTGCGTCTGCATGTTTCATACGTTTTTTTGCCCTGTTTGCTCTACGGGAGCAAGACAAAGGAGCCGTGTGTGTTCTGGACGAGGTAACATTATTTCCATCAAGCCTTGTCTCCTCAGAATGAGTTGAAACTTTTGTCTGCATTTCATTTGCACATTTGACAGAACTTTGAGTGCTTCTACGGTCTGTCTCGAGTTTCAGACAAAGCACTTGATGACACAGCCCAGTTAAAGTTCTTGGTAGAACCTCCAAAGATTTTGACTCCTCCAAGACCAAGCACACCATTTGACACAGTCCCGGGTTCCAGCAGAGGAGATGCAGGTAGGTGCTGCTTCTTAAGGAGTGTAGCGCAGAAGTTCTCAGTGCAGGATCGGTGAAGTATTTTGAAAAATACGTTTCTACATTTGTCGAGGTGAAGCCACACACCTCCACAAGGCTGTCTGCACGCCGGAGCAGCTGGCTGGCAGTGCCTCTTGGCCGGCTGGAGAGTAGAAGAGTGCAACCTGGAAGTAAGATTCTCTGAAGGATAGCAGAGTAAAGCTGCCGAACAGTGAAGGCCTGCGCCTTACTGTCTTTCTGCAATGATGCGATCAAGTCTTTTTCCTGAGGCTGGAGTAGGCTTTCATAGTCCCGCAGCTCATCGAATCCATCAAAAATGATGAGCACTCGTTGAGGGGCTGCAAGAATCTGAGTGTATATTGCCTCGGGGTCTAGGCAGGAAGGAGCAAAGGTGGAGAGGCTGAGCAGGAGGGTCTGAAGGCTGCAGATTGGCTCTGTGGCATTGAGTGCTTTGCCATCTAATAAGAAGACAAAGTCAAACTGGGGAATGCAGTCCCTGGACCAATCAAGACACAGCTTCTTTATCAGGGTGGTTTTACCCATTCCGGTATTGCCAACCAGTAAAATGTAGTGTTTGAATTTGCCTTCATGTGAGCCTCCAAAGACCTGAGCAGAAAAAGAAATCTATATTAGAACCACTGGATTGTAGCAAACAATAAAGTGGATGTTCATAGAGTAGATCATTACTAAACGTACTGTGAGGTTAAAGTAGCTTTCTTACCTGACTCAGTTCAAGCGAGTTCTTTTGCTTATCTGTATCAGCTGCGATGACCAGTTCCTTTATTGGGCATTTATTTGAGTTTTTCCCCGACTGAGGAAACTGTTTCTGGCTCACTTGCATGTCCACATAATGGTTGAGGTCCATCTCCACCTTCTCACCAACATGAGCTTTCGCTTCATGAATGTAGTCCTTTACAACCTCTGACAAAGCAAAGAAATTCAATTCTAGAATGCTTCTCTGCTAAGTAGAAATTATACAGTTTTTAGCCTATATGACGGCTCCTAAGGCACGGGGTAACTCACGTGGGATTTCGAAGACTGTGGAAGACTGAGAGGGAGGTGTTTCCTTTGAAGGGGAAGTCACTAAAAAGGGACAAAAATATGACATTTGAAACTGGTAACAGCTCTGTGAGATAAATTATCCTCAGTTAAAAATTATTAACATGAATAGTGATGCTTACTGCGACTGGGGTGAACAGGTGAGACACTGGGGTGGGACATAGCTTTGCTAGTAGAGTCTGACAGAGATCCTGGTGGGGATGAACTCATCTGGACAGGTGCTGTGGCACCACCCACTGCCAGGACAAGACAAGAAACATTAACACATATTCCCATGCAGACCCCTTGATCAAAGAACAGTTATTTCAATGAAACTCAAAAGAAACTTAAATTGTATCAATGTAAAAAGCAAAGGGCTACAGTGGTGTCATGTTTATATACTCTGAAAGATATGGGCAAATAGGTGTGGTACATATTTGGCAATATTGGCACTGTTTATAGGAGGGTGTGCCGGATGTGGTCCACTGAGTTTGTTTTATGTTCATGTAACATGAAGATAGCCTGGTTAAACTTCTCTAATCAAAGCTATCTCAGGTACGCCTGTGAGTTCTAATGTGAACGATAAACATATGTCAAGTATTTTCTTTAAAACACTTTCCTACTGACAATTCAAACATTACTGCCATAATAATATTTCTCTTTAGTCTCAGAGTTTAAAGCAATGCATTTCAATCAATATACACACCCACGTCACAGGTTACAACAAATCAGATTTGAATTTGGTATTAATTACAAGAAAGGGCTCTTGCTTATTGTAGAGAAACTGTGTTTCTCCCAGTCAACCAACCAAACAACCAGTCAACCAACCAGCCAGCTATGTCCTTTGTTCTCTCTGGCTCTCATTCAACATGTGGCCCTGTGCTCTAGCTGGCAGAGTAGCATTCACCAAATTAACATTATTGAGACATTTTAGAGAAATTGTACTTGTGATAATAAACTGAATGCGGCAAACCTTTAAGTTTTGATTGAGTACAACACTTTAGAAAAGCAACTCCAATGGGCCTAATGTGAGGCATTTCCTTTTTTTGTGACTGGGATATATTAAAATGATCCCATTACTAATAAAGATTCACAAAAAAAAAAAAAAAAAAAGTGGTCAAGTTGAATAACTTAAAAAATGTGAAACTCTAGATATTTTAAGACACTGTCCACCATTTAGACTGTGGTTCCTGGGTTGAGCCCATACTCAGCAGTCAGTGTTATTACAAGAGTAGAGAAGAGTAGAGTAGAGCGTAGTTTCAGATTGTTAAGAAAAAGATTATCTGACAAGAATGTGTTGTTGAAAAAACAATGTTTAGAAAAGACATATATAATATTTAAAATTTCACAAAGTCACATTGATTCTTTGTGTCAGAATATTCACACCACGATTAAATGAAGTTACAGAGCAAACACTCTCTGCTTTAGCAAGGCTGAATGCAAATGCTCTGTATTCACTTTGAATGTTTATCATGGGTTGAATATGGCACATGACGTGATGATATGGCTTGATTATGCAAACATCTGGTGCCATCACAACGCCACTTGCGCTGAGGAGACCAGCACTGGGCTGAACTCAGTATTATTTGGAAAGTGGATTTTTGCTCACCTGGAGAAAGAGGTGACACATATTGTTTCGGAGGTGTTGAGGGAGCAGGGACTGCAATGAAAGAAACATTATGCAAAGTGGATGAATAACATGAACACAGGGACAAATTAGAATAACAATGAGCTTAAACTGCTGAGTCCAGCACAGAACTGTTAACATGTTAACAATCTGTATGTTGTGACTCACCAAATATAAAGGCAGGAGCTGCAGTAGTGTTGGGGAGTGATAGCCTAATAAACTTGGGTGGAGAGGTTTGGAAAATTCCATATTCTGGACTTTTTGGGAGGGGAATAAGCTGAATGGGGATGGGAGCAGCCGATGGGGATGTATAGACATGAAGGGGTTTGGGCGGCGTGATGGATGGAGTCGCTACTGGAAGTGAATCTCTGTCAGTTCCTGAAAAATAAGACAGCTGATGATTTCCCACAGTCCACTGCAATCTGAAGTATGATTTTATATACAATAGGCGTACTGAATGGCCTGAACATGAAATTACCATCCATACATGACATGACGGCTGCATTGACTCCAATTCAGGTACAATAAATTTGAAAATGAGGTCTAGCCACATAAACGGCTCAGTGTGAATTTCAGTAAAAATATCATTTCCATTAAAATCCACCAAGATGAGATCAAACAAGATGTTGATCGAGAAATAATCAGCATTCCCAAGAACACTGTGAGTTACTGTGATATAAAACATGAACCCTCACCTTCAGCAACGAGCTCAGCCTGTGGCCTTTTAGTTCTTGATCGACCTGGACAAAAAATGAAAAACCAACATTTCAGCTTAAGCTGTCATGTGAACTTAAATTGAAACAGCTAAGAAACCTCTGTTTCAGAGAATGTGATATCGAAATACATTATTTTTATAAGCAACAGGCATTTTAACTCATATAAGTGTATACTGTGTTTTGTGGATCCTCCTGCTTAAAAAGAATCATTTCCTGTGGGAATATAAAGGGTTTTCTCAGTAATTTATTTGGATAATAACAGATTTTATTTGGCTGAGGGTAACTACCGATATGAACAATTAATTGATTTGACTAATGATTCATTCCAAATCCCCTTTGTGATCCAACTTTCTCAATCTATTAAAATACTATTGTAAATTCTATCCACAACCTAAAAATCATTTAAAGAGACGCTATTTACCTAATTCTTAACCACAGTAATGCGATTCACAAAATCCAAGTAAAGCTGAAAAATATTCAAAATACTGAGAAACAAACCAGACTGTTGATCTGCTTAAAACACTAGTGCGGTTCTATTGTTGCTGATATACTGTTAATCAGAAAAAACCCCCCAACAAATTATGAGAAGTGAAAAGAGATTAATGACCAATGAGGTAGCGTGAGAATGTGAAAGGGTATCAGTCACACACACTGTCACATACATGAGGCAGCTTTGTCAAAACAAGAAATAAACACTCGTGAGAAGTCTGGCTTGCTCACCTGTTGCTCTGTGGCTGTTTGTGCTTTTGTTTTCATCACTCTTTGCTCTTTTGTTTTCACCACTGAACATTTCTGCATCAGAAGCTGAAAAGAAAAGAAGTAATGACACGTAAACTTATTGCAAAATCAAATCGAAATGACCAAATTTGCACGTTTGTGTACCTCTCCGTCTTTTTCTCCTGTCTTTTGTTTTGCTGTTTATTTCAATATTGTTTCTCGGCTGGGGATTTGGTAAAGGGTCGGGAGTCTCTGTTGTTGTGGAATACAAGAGGAAGAAGAAGTAAACACATCAGTGAAGCACCTACTGTAACCAGACACTGATGTTTGTTCACATTTCAATCCTGAACTAGAAACAAAGAAATGCAGTGATTCTAATCAATCAAGTCTCATTTGAAGTAAAACACTTGAACACAATTTTTTTTGGAACAGTACAATTACTCCTTCTACTCTGAGTGCCAGTCGAACTTCTTTAAGCCCCTTTTCCTGTAAGAAAAATTCATTTCTTCGAAAGTCAAAAAGCTCTTGAAAGGCTCGATTAGTAAACTACACTCAGTATCTGTTCATAAAAGTCCATGTCATTAAAGGAAGGAAAAAAAAAAATAAAAGGAAAGAAAGATGTCACATATCAAATATGTCCTCACCGCAAAAGCTGGATTCCGTTTCATTGAACCATGGATCACCATCGAGGAGCATATTAGTGTCGAGGTTCTCAACTGCATCAAGATAGCCAGAAAACCACTGATTAATGGAGATGTGTGAGTTTATGTCTTAAAAATGATAAGTTCAATGCATGTTATTGATAATATAAAATGGTGTAAATATGCAGAGATTTAATGACCACTTACCTAAATATTCATAATTCACAGAGTCCAATAGATTTTCTAAAACACACACAAGCAAAAAAAAAAAAAAATTATACAACAACACTTTTACAGCAGTTTGTTCCTGTGAATAAACTTATATCTGTGTTTCTGTGTGGCTGGTGTCCTAGTATCTCAGCATGTCTCCTTCATTCTTCTTTAGACTCTGTTTATTTTGGCTTATAATGAAAGGCCCAATAAGTATGTGTGTACTGAAAAAAACTCTTCACTGCACTTCATTGTCAAAAGCTATGACGTCTACCAATCTGCTAAAACAAAAAAACTACTAGACTGTAGGTCTGTGTTTGCAGTCGAATATTCCTCAGACTGAAATTGTGAACATCTCATCAACACTTTCAAATATCTTTGAATGATTCCCAGTGATTGGAGCAATTACAGTGTAGAAAAAAAGAGGACATTTGTAAATGGAAAACAGTTCTGTGCTTCAAATTTATGAAAGTCACTTTATTTCCTGCTTTGATCCGTCCATTAGGGTATTTTCTAGGTTGACACATTTGGATGAAACAGCACTGAAGTTGTATATTTTCTGTGACACAAACTCATCTCAAGCGTTCATAGAAATGAGCAATTATTTTGAATTAATTCTACCTCTGGGGTGTCAAACTCAATTTACTGCCACAAACAGCCCAATTTCATCCAAAGTGGCCCAGGTCAATAAATAATATATAGGAATTAATAGAGCTATAAATCTCTGTCTTTGTTTTCATGCAACAAAGTAATATATCATCATGAAGTTTAAGCTGAATGAACTATCCTTTAACAACACATAAACCTGAAATTTAAATAAAAGAACTGCAATTTCAGTGCCATTCTGCCTCAGGTCACCATGTGCTTTACAACTCATAGATCACAGTGAATTCTTAAAATAACATTTTTTATTTTGAAAGGCATAGCACCTCGAACTGGAACTCAAAACATAGTAGGCCAGTGATATAAAGATTTTAATACCTTTAAATTCGAGAAGTGATCTTTAATGGAGATGGATTTCTATCTGTGTAGTAATTCTGAATCCCATGGCCACATTATCCAAACTAAAGTGGACAGAAAATTAGTTATACCTGAAGGGTCTAATAAATATTTTGCACTTAAAGTCATTATTCCTCATAGCTGACAAATTTCATTTCTTGGGCTGGATTGGACTCTCAGACGGCCTGATTCTGACCTGCCAGCCGTATGTTTGACACCTGTGTCCTACCAAAGATGGAACAGTACCTACCGGGTAGATAAAAGTCAGACTCCAGATCCATTTCCTGCATCATGGCATCTACAAACATACACACACAAAGAGAGAACTATGAAACAAAGCAGTTCACTCCTGGTTAATGTGGTTCAGTGTCACTTTGCCACAGCTACCACCAATGTGGTCACATTACATTATTTCAACTCAGAATACAGCAATGACAAACAATATCCTGTCTGTTTAAGGTCCTGAATGTGACTACAATAAAGGAAATAGCAATATAGTGCAAGAAAATATTGACAGCATGAAATACTAAGTTTCAATGTCTTGAGCATTTTGCTTTGTCACTGAGTCTACAGCTTTGTTTTGACATGCATACATAAGGAAGATATTTTCTGTATTTCCATTTGAAAAGCATTTGTTCAAGTTTACATGCTACTCAGACCACAAAATACTTAAAGTAATGAGTTATGCCAGCGATATCCCACTCGGCATCATTCCCTTTCGGTTTTCTTTTAAATTGATCAATGATTGACCGATGATGTACTGGTTTATGAAATATTTATAATGGACTGATTCATCAGTAGATTTTGTCAGCACAGTTTGACTGGAAGGAAAAACAATTACGCATCTGGACAAAAACCTTGAAAAACTCTCCGTACAGCGCCTGCCACAAGTGAGCCTGGGCCCAGAGAGCAGAACTCCGACACAACCATGATGGCACCTCAAACCAGCGCCATCCTCACCGCCATAGACGAAAAACAAGATGGATGAATAACTTAGAAGCCTTGATTTGGTTTTTCATTCCCTCCTTTTGTAATAAAAGTGGGCGGGACTAGGAGATCAATACATATGTAAGTGCGTATCTGTTGTATTTTTTTTTAAATTTACTTATTTCTTTTTTTTTTTATCTTAAATTCAACATTGACAGCAGAATGTCATGGCATTGCACAGATAAGAAGCCCCATAACCTTTTATGATACCTACTAAAAATCTCCTGTACCAGTGGTGTGACCTCCATGGTGAGTTGGAACGTTCGAGGTAATTCCCACAACATCAAGCGAAGCGAGCCAAAACCTTGTCCCATTTGAAATCACCATCTGCTGACGTACATTTTCTCCATGAAACTCAGATTAGAGCCCCGGAGCGTAATCGACGACGCTGTGATTGGACTGTTCAGATATTTCAATCCACGTTTTCAAGCTCAGCACGTAGTGTAGCAATCGAGATATCTTATTTGAACATTTCTCAACCATTAATGATGAAAACGGTGGATTCATCATAGTAAATGGACTACACTTGTATAGCGCTTTTTACCCTGCTTGACAGAGCCCAAAGCGCTTCACACTGCAATATCACATCAACCCTTTCACACCATACTGGGTGGTGGTGAGCTACTATTGTAGCCACAGCTGTCCTGGGGCAGACTGACGGAAGCGAGGCTGCCAATCTGCGCCATCGGCCCCTCCGACCACCACCAACCATTCACTCTCACAACTTTCATACTAGGCAAGGTGGGTGAAGTGTCTTGCCCAAGGACACAACGCCAGTTTTACGCCTGCGGGAGCGGGGATCGAACCGCCAACCTTCAGGTTATGAGACGACCCGCTCTACCAACTGAGCTACTGTCGCCATTTATTTCAAAGCGTGTAACTCTGATAAATGTCTCGGTAGCCAAACACTGATGAATCAGTTTTCTCTTTTGATTTCTCAACCAAAATCTCTGAATATTTTTTAACACCCGACGTGTCTGAATCCACGCTGTGAGAATGTTTTGAAGGAGTAATTACAGGTCACATTATTTCACGAGACAAATATGAGGAAAATACAAAAGAAATGACGCAAAGTCATCGCAGCTTGAACTGCTATAGAAAAATATAAAAGATGTTAAAATATTGCAGAAACTCATTAAGCTCAAATCTGAAGACAATACATTTCTTTCTAAAGAAATCAGTGATCAAATCTTACAACTTATGCAGCACGACTTTCAACTCGGAGTAACATTACTGGCACACAAGCTAAGAGGTCAGCAGGTGAATAAATAAGATCTAACAATGGTATCTTGCTCACAAACCCAAAAATGATTCATAACTGCCTGAAGGAATATTATGAGGAATTTTGTAAGTCCAAAACTAAGGGTGGTGCTGAGAAATGGCGAGAGAAATTAAATGTTCAACAACGTCACAATAATTCTCAAAAAGTGCTGAACTGTAATTTAGAGAAGTAACAGATTCCATCAAGTCCATGCACAGTGGTGCAAAATGCAGGCCTGACGGGCTTTGCATTGAATTGACTTTTGATGAATAACAAACACAATTCCGACTCAGAAACTCAGCCCAGGCCAAAACACTTCCCCCGTCATTATCCAATGCAAACATGACACTTCTGCTGAAGCAGGGCAGAGATGAAACAGATCCTTCATCATTTAGACCTATATCTGACTTTAAAATCTTCACAAAAATTTCAGCTACCCACCTTAATATTCGCATTAGCATGATTATTCAGGACCAGACTGGCTTCAGCCCTGCCAGATTCTCTTCTTTTAATGTCAGAAAAGTGATGGGACTTAATTCTATGTCTTGATGCTGATAAAGCATTTGATCAGGCTGAGTGGGAGTGTCTCTTTAAAGTGGTAGAGAAATTTGGTCAATAGGCAATATTTTTATTTCCTGGATACGGTTAATACAAACCATTCCAATGGCGTCCATCATCACAACTCAGAATAGATCTCTCCCTTTTCTCCTTCAAAGAGGAACAAGAAAGGGAGGGATCTACTTGGGGACTCCTCTTTGCCCTTGAACCACTTGCAGTTAGTAATGAGTCACGTAGCCTAATTAAACCAATAAGTTTGGGTTGAGCTGGTCACAAAATGTGGCTTTATGATGATGACATTACTGTTACGATATCTGACCAAGCTCAAGCTCCAACCTCTGCTGATAGAAAGTGAAGATAATGCAAAAAGTGCAGAAAAGTTTCCAGGGAAATTCCAGGAGGGGGCGATGATGGTGGTTTCAAAAAGAGCCCGGGTCTCATTGGAACCCATTCAAAAATGCAGATTTTCACAGTGCTGGTCTCCGTCACTAGTTTCTGCACAGCTGTGGTTCAGTGGGCAGCGCAGTCGTCTCAGAATCGGGAGGTGTTTAGTTCAATTCCTGTCTCCCCCTGTCTGCATGTCAAAGTGTCCTTGGGCAAGACACAGCCATAAGACCTCAGAACCTCATAATTCCTCTGTCCTCTTGTCTTACCAAAATATTAATTAAAAAATGTATTGACTTGAATCCACTAACAGCACCCAAACTATAGATCTAGATATGATCGTAGACGGACATGATGTTGTCTGGCCAGGAGTTACACTGTATTTCAGAAGGGGGTCGGGTGGGGGATCCACTTCAGTGTAAGATAGGTTACCCTCCTTATTCACACTTTTTAAAAATATTGTAACATTTCTGCTGTCATGTTAATGTTGTTTAATGTTGGATGACGTGCTGTAGATTGATTCCGTCATGGCTACCTTAAGGCACCTTTAGAGGAAGTTGGGAGCGATCAGGAAGTGACCAGTCAGCTTGAATGAATGTGCGTTCGGAGAAAAGAAGGAGCAGTCCTGTTGATTTATGCCTATTGTATTCTTTTTTTGTAGTGTTGGCGTGGTTGTTGCCCACAGTAACAGACAAAATAGCAACATTACAGACAAGAAACTCACCTTTCTTTCAAACACCCTGATGGATGTTACAATACTTTCAACATTTGTGGGGTTTTTACCTTTCAGAAAAGCAACATATGAAATACAGATAAGATAAAACAAGTTACTGGCTGTAGTTACAGTCTTGATATCACAGATAATTTAGTGTGGAAAATGCAAAGACATAATAAGAAAACTGACTTTGTAATTTCACCATTCATTTGGGGGGAACGAAATATACAGAATAGCCAAAAAAAAAAAACACCTGCAGAAATTCAGGGAAATTGATGGTTTGGGGTTACTGTGTTCTCAGCATGATTACTGGGCAGCAACATGAGTGGCTCTACTTATGGGCATCATGTGTCCCAAAGTACAGGGGTCTGTTTCACAAAGCAGGTTCAAGGAAGTAACTAAAATGGTTTCCACAGATAAAATGACAAAGTGCTGTACAAGATAAAAAGATAAACATTTTTCATGTCATAGATTTCTCTGGTGGGATGTCCAGCAAAAAGCTTCTCTTAACAAAATTGTCTTCAAATTCTTTCTGAATGACTCCACAGACTTGGAGCGACAAGGGAAAGTGGGCAATTGGTTCCAGAGTCTGGAACCGATGGCCAGAAAGGATCGGTCGCCCCGGGTTTTAAACCGTGTCTTTACGACCTTCAGAAGTTTCTGGCCTGAAGTCGGAAGGGTTCTGTGTGAGGAGGAGAGACACAACAGGTCCGTAATGTACTGGAGGGCCTCGCCGTCCAAATCAATCCAGGAAGCCAACAGAGGCTGGACAGAACGGGGGTAATGTGGGATGTTGTGTTCATAGCTGTTGTCTGTCAGCAGTTTTGAAATGTTTGGAGTTTGTTAAGAATAGTTAAGTTGAAACAACGAGAAAGAGAATTACAATCATCAATTCAAAAATAAATAAAAGCATGAATAATTAGCTCAAGGTCAGATTTTGACAACATTTTTCTGAGCTTAGTGATATTTCTCAAGCGATAAAAACAGTTTTCAACTAAAGTGTGCTTCCAAAGACATGGCCTGATCAAACAAAACCTCTGATGAAAGAGGAACCCAGAGCAGGAAGGTGGGTTCTAATCTGGGGGATCTTACTGTAAGGGGCAACAGGGTTTCTGTTTTGCTTGAATGTGAAAGAGTCAGTGCTTGATGTATGACACACATTCCAGAAACACAGAAAAATGTTCTTACTCAAAACAATTTTTCTAAATGACAGACGGCAGAAAAACGCTCCGCTGAACTCTCCAGCTAAATGAATGAATAAGGAAATGAAATACTTTGTGCAGCTGAAAGTGGGCGGAGTCGAAAAGAGACTCGGTTATGGGGGGAAAAACCTGCTCTGGACCAGGTTAGTTACTGCAGTAACTGACTGAGAGGTGAGCTTACCTCTCTCTGTGAAACAGGTCAGAGTTACTCCTTATTCGGGTTGAGTTGCCTCCCTTCTTGAAGCTGAAATCTCTGAGTTTCCCTCATTTCAGGGTTAAAAGACGCAGAGTTTTCACTAAACCTGCTGCGTGAAACGGACCCCAGGTGAACTGGAACCACCATCCTGGTTAAATATTGATGATAATTTGTGTACCAGCGCTTCACTGCTTGTCATTCTTTTCTCCACATCTGGACTCACTAAACTGTACTCCTCTCCATAACCACACATTCCCACTCTCTATGCAGGATGTGGCCTTTAAAGAGTCAGTCAGACCGGAATCATCCCCATGTTGTGGGCATTCTTACAGAGCTGCAGGATTTTAGAACTGATGAGATTAAACATTCTTCTGAGGAGGAAATGAATGAACAGATATGGGAAAAGATTTGGGGCAAAGCTCTCGCTGGTATCAGTTCCTGTTCAGTCAGTCCAAAGCTGCAACCGATTCAACACACGGTGATTCAGACGACACTATTCCTGTCCACTATTAATGTTTCCTAATTTATCTCTATTGTGTATGAGGGGTGGGAATGCCGAGGACAGTCTTACTCACTTCCTATGGGATTGCCCGAATCTTCAAATAATATTTGGTCTACAATTTTTCAGTGGTACTCCACTGTACTTAATCATATTGATCCTGATCCACAAACAGTTGTATTTGGATTTTCTTCAGACATGAAAAAGATGTATTGTCCAATGTGTCTTACTGGTTTTGGTGGGAGGGAGGAAGCAAATGGGTGATATTGTTCCTGTTACTGTTTTTTTTTTTAATGAATGTACTCTGCAAATATGAAAAAAGTTATAAATATATTTGGGGAAAATGTATTGATTTATCATTTCTGTCGGTCAGATATAGCCTTTTATAAAATGCACCAACAATCATGCATCATGTTTCATAAACTCAACAAGAATACCGGCCAAATTAGCAGTTAATCAGTGAACAGTTGTTCAGTGCACAGAGATACAGCATCTGTGTTCCTGCTGTATCAGGCAGCAAAAAGAAATTGACACAATTCAGAACAGTTGGGAGATATTCAGCATCCAAGGAGAAAACACAAAATCATGTTGTGATGATGCACCAATTCAACTTTCACCAGGGGAGCGCCGCCAAACACAGTAAATTTAATCACCCTTATTTATCTAAAGCACGACCAATTACAAACGAGCTGCATGTTTTTATTGCCTAACCTTTGATGTCTGAGATTTCGTCATATTCCTGGAGGTCGAACATGCCACTTTTTAGTGTTTTCAGGTAACAGCACCAGATGGGGAACGGTAGCATGTCTTTTCCCTGTGAGAGAATTCAAAGCCTGATCATCTAAAAGGCTGTGTGTGTAAAAAAGGGAGGCAAACTTGGTCTAGTGAACACATGTGGAAGCTGATTTGCTAACAGTATTAGAGCTGATCTACATGCAAAGTAACATTTGTGTGATTGGCACAAATACCCTTGATTCTGTGTGCTGAGCCGTCTCATCAAACTTGATATGTTCACTATTTGCCATACTATGTTTAGAAAATGTTTTGAATGAATATACATTTTACTTTAAGAGAAGTAGCTGTGCGAGCTGCGTCTGCGCACAATGTGTGTAAATCACATGTTAAGACTGTTTCCTGTTAGATTAAGCTGTGTTTAAAGTGGAAGTTAGAGATGCAGGCCCTGGTCTTATATTAGGTATGTGACAACTTCACACTTTTCATAATACAGAGCATGAAAAACAGTCAGTTTTGAGGAAGTTGGCAGATTGAAAAAAAAAAACAAAAAAAACCCCACCCTGCTGTGCCAAAAAAATAATTTAATAAGTGAGCAAACGGGTTCTTGCGCAATCACACTCATCCATGCCCTTTGAGGAAGATTCCTCCAAATCCAAATTTCACACTCACACACTCAGCGATCCTGCAGTATTACATCAACGTGTCCTTCCTGTTGCGTATGGATGTGATCGGGAAAGCCTCCCGATCACTGCTGCCATGGAAACATCCTTTGTGGGATCAAGAAGACGATTAGACATTTCCATCAGAAATTACTTCTGTATATACTGGTCAAATTTGAGATCTGTAGCAGCTTCCCCTTTTGAGATTTTAATCCTTTTTAAATGCACAGTTGACGCTAAATGGTGGACTTCCTGTTTGTGTGACGGTCCAGGTGTCACTGAATGGGTGATGGATGTACAAGATCAAAAAAACAAAAAAAAGCTCTATGAAAAGCCATTATCTCCCAAAGTGTTATTAATAAATGCATTTGACCTCCACCAAGGTTCAGGCTGATTGGATCAAAATCCCATGGGATAATTACCATAGGTAAAACCCATATTGCCTTAAAAAAATATTTACTTTTACCAATAGGAGGCATGACCAATATCAGAATTTGTTGCCATGCTCAGAACACACACTGCTCAATGAGTGAATAATCAATGCCTTTAGACGACATTCACCAGTTTTCAGGTTGATAGTGTGAAATCCCAAGGCCACAGTTAGAAAAACTGACATTTGTGTCCTTATTTTGGAAAATTCCATTCAAAATAGTGGCTTTCCTGTCAATCTGCCAAAAAAAAAGTCCAAGTTGATCACCTTGGCATGCTCTAGATGTCAACCAAATTTCATTGTCCACGATAAAACCAAGAATTTTTAAAAATTTGTAGGTGGCGCTGTGGAGCCATTTTGCCCCGCCCACCAAATATCTGCCCACCTGGACACATGTTTCTGAGAAATTTGGCTAGTTTTCATCCATGTTAACATTCCTGAAAAGTGTAAGGAAATTTCAAAAAACAAAACAAAAAAAAAAAAAAAAACTATTATTGTCCTTACAGATACAATAGGGTCTTTCGTGTGTGACCACCCTCATGCTCTACGGTAAAGATAAAATTTAAAAAAAAAAAAACATTCCGTAAAAACAACCATCTTTGTAAACATATAACAGAAAGGAAAGAAAAACAAGCTGCTGAGCTCTGGTCACAAAGACGCAAGACGCATCTGCTGCGAGACTCCTCCTCCTCCTAACGCTGAGTTATTATTAGAAATCATACAAATTCACTTTTTTTCCTGATACTTTTGCACCAGCTATGGGTGCAAAAACTTTCTGATTTCACTTCGCATTCAGTATTTTTACCCCTGACGTGTTTCCCACATTGTTTCACTTTATACTCGTGCGTAATGGTCCACTGCTTCATTATGGCTGAAGATTCACTGAGCAAGGTAAGAAAATATCACAGATAAACATATGAACGTACGTAGCAAACAACGTATTATTAATCATAGGTATCTAAATAACGAAAATAGCAGAAAAACACGTGCGGCAGGGGGATTTTAGTAGTTTTTTTTTTTTAATGTCTGCTGACTTCATGGTCACAAAAATCACAGCTTTTGATGCTGGACATGATTAATCAAATACAAATGAAACTCCATTAAAATTAGCATTAATAATAACAGCGGAAATAGTGAACGATGAAACAAAGAACAAGGGATGGAAGTCAGATTTGTCGCGCGCCCCTCCAACCCATTACTGCGCACTTAGGATAAAGAGGCTGCCTCATCCTCACCCTCACAGGATAGTGGAGTTTCTTTTTACCTGTCAGGTCTCCTTGAATGGTGCTCAAGAGATTCTCCATCGCGCACAGTCCAGTGTCGATAACTTTTCATGAACAGCTCCACATGTGCGCCACAACATTAACTACTACATCAACCACAACGCGCGCGCTCTAATTAACGCACTCGTTTTTGCTTTCACTTTCTCAGCGCGCGCCCACCAACCTGGCCGCGAGTGCCAGATGGGCGAGTGCGAACTGTTTCCAACCAGCAGTTTCTACTTTGAGCTACTTTTCTGCTTTAATGTTGTTGATTTCTCCAAAGATATTTGATTGATTTATTTGATTGACTTTTGCATCATTGCTTGTTCAAAGTCATCATGCATTGGGGTTTTATACATGCATGTTATTTCCTCTTGATCCTTTTGTGTGTGTGTGTTTTGCATGTATCTTTGCACGCATGGATATGTCGGTCTTTTTAAAAAAGAAGACCTGGCTTCTGATCTCCCGTCCTTTACGCATCATATATCTTTTTTTTATTGATGATTGTCTGCAGCCTTATCTTGCATTTATGTAAGAACACGTCTGAGTTTTGATTGGAAATTCTGGTTATAAAGTTTCATTTTAAGAGTACTGGTAATCCTTCAGGTCAGCCTTAACATAATCTTATGTAACTTTCATTGTTTCATTGTGTTTATATAAATAAGACTGAATGGAACAGAAATGAAAAAGTTTCCTTCACTGTTCACTCATACACAGTGCTCACAGTCTTCGCCAAGAAAAAGAGCTTGAAGCACATTTCATTTCACATGCCTCAGTCTCTGCAAGGGCTGCCTGCGTATCAATAGATCCACTTCAAATTCTTTATTGCTGTCTATAAAACTTTGAATGGCCGAGATATATCTCAGATTACTCAAATATTAAACATTTATTCTCCTTTTTTATGCCTTTCCGATTTTCTTTGTTTGAAGTATTTCTTTTCATTCATTGTAAATGGTCTTGTGTCTGAAAGGTTCTGTAAAAACACTGCGTTGCCTCGAGTGTGAACATATAAATCATTATTTTCATCGTTTACAACACAGGGGTCTGTTTTTTGTCTCTATGAGGAAGTTGCAACCCAACAGTGTGACCTACACAACTGTGCAAACATAATTAAAGACTAAAACCCTCCACACACGATCAGAACCACTAAATATGTTATATCCTGTTTTGGGCTCTGAAGGTAAAACGGAAACATAGACTGTATGAACAGAGCAGATATGCCTCAGATATTCTTTTTTTTTTCCTCATTAAATACAGAACTGTCAACTCTGTTCTGCAGTATATATGTATTTTACAGCAAAACAATTGATTGTGCTGTGATTTTGAAGTTTTATCTAATATATGAAACAAATTAAATGTAAAACCGGTGAACCAAGATTAGGTTTTTATGATGGTGAATCGACGGCACAACCGCTGGCAGCGACAGTATACCTGTGAAACTTGAGCTACACCCCTGTGTTGGGGTTTTATTAGCTTACGTAAGAGTCACAGGCTGAAACTATACGAGGTGCAACATGTTTGCCAGAACATGGCGTTATCTGCTCTCTGGCTGTTTGGTGCCTGGTGCATTTTTTTCCTGATAGACTTTATCTGAGGATCGGCCGCACATGCGTACTAATGTCTGAGGGAGTCAATGGCGGCCTACGTGATGTGCGAGTATTCGAGTCATTTTGAAACGGGAGCTCTTTGAAAGTTAGAAACAGTTAGCACGAGGGCCAACAGCGTTTCTGCGGCTTCCTCCAGCCAGCTAATACGACGGAATGCCTGAAATGAGTCCTGTACCTGGAGCTTTCTGAGTTTGCATGTTCGCCTAGTGCTGTATGAGTCACTAAAAATACACGCGACATGAGACTTTCGCTTGCAGACGATGAACAGTGGAAAGCACCTGACAATCCCTGGGGGGGGGGGGGGGGGGGGGGGGGGGCAAAAACAAAAAACTAAGACTCGTTCTTTCAATGATGCCAGTACAAACATGTCATGTCACCTGGATCTTTAAATGTAATGTGCAGATAAGGAGTCTTAAAAGTCAAAGGGAAGAAAGAAAAGACTGAAAATCATTCAAAATGAAACTTACCCCAGTATAAATCCACATTGTTTTCAGCATGTGTTGCACTGTTAGTGCTGCTCACACCTGAACTATACCCAGTCCAAGAATCATTTTCCATCGGGTGTGTGGGAACATCCGCCCCACCACAGAAATGGGAAAAGTCAACTGATGCATCCTGCGCAGCAGTTTGTCGGCCATCTAGTCTGCATAAAGAAAGTGACTGAGTTACAGTGTTTTCCATCAGTCCAGAAATGCACGCTGCATCTGTACTCGAACAAATCCTTTCAATCCTTGAGTCTTTGGCCCAATCCCATCGCCAGATTTCCTCCATGTAGTCCTCCAGCTCATCTCTGATGTTGCCTGTGTCTGCTGCAGCAGTTTGGACAGTGGCGGCATCAGCCGCCGCTCCGGGGATGCTGAGATGTTCGGCGCTCAATCCAGCCGTGGAAACTCTGTCACCTGAGGCCAAAGAGAGGTCTGCGTCTCCTCCTGTGCTCAGATATAAGCTCGCCTCTAAAGTCTCGACAAAGTCTGTAGAGTTGACGTGAAAGCCATCGCAGTCACCGAGAGCCCTGCATGCAACCGCGAGCTCGGTGTTCTCTTCCATCTTCAAAACAGAACATTGACCTAATCACGCTAAATCGCTTCCACTTGTCAACTGCCTGTGGTTTTAACCGGCTGCAACATCATTTGTCGGCCGTCCCGGAGCGTCCACAGACGGACAGCAGCCCTCTGAGCTGCCTCCTCAACCTGCTTTAGCCACTCCTCTTGAGCCAGAAAATTCCCCATTTTCACTGTTTCACTATCACTTCCAGGCTTCTGCTTTGATTCTCCAAGTTTCAGTGAAGAAGTTGTAATGCTTCTGATGCAGTTGGCATAGTAAGAGCTTGTGATTCAGGTCGTGTTTCCTCTGTCCAATGCTGAGTTTGTATATTTCTGTGACTTGCCGAAAAAAAGTGAAAACGATTTGCTTCCCTGACATTTTGGCAGTGGATTGATGCGGCGCAGACTCTGACCTCAGCAGGTTGCAGACGTTCAACGATAAGTTTAATCATTGATCCTTTGGCTGCCTGAGCTGTCCCCGGTCGATGTAGGAGCAACAGTTTGATAAAGCTTCTCAGATGCTGGTTTTCACCTCATTTCTCTCCCTGAAACCTGACATCCATGCGATCGCTGTGAGTTGAGGCAGATGCTGTAACCATGGAGATGAGGCTCTCTCTCTCTCTGAACAGGTGAGGCTCGGATGAGCTCAGTGTCAATCCACCATATCCTCAACCTCCTCAAGTCGATCGTACTTAAAATAAAACTCAACATGATTAAGATCCATACAGTGAGTTTTTGTCTAAAGATGAGCAGAGAGATAAAGATTTACTGGAAACTCCCGAGTGGAACTGGTTTGGTGAAAAAAGACATGTTTGGGTGCCATGCCTGAGCGATGAGAGCTTGCCAGTTGCCAGGCCTGGCAAACAAACACGCCTCGTTTCACCAAACCAGTTCCACTCGGGAGTTTCAGTAAATCTTCGTCTCTCCACTTTGGTTAAAGCTGTAATTGTTCAGGCATGCACCTGCCGCACCTCCGTCTGACAATGAAGGCAATGTTCACATTTAACCTTGAAAAACCAGACAGAAACTTCACAGCAACAAACACTCATGAGAGATTTTTGCCGTGAAAGCATCAAGTATCAAAACTTTTACATAACAGCGAGAAGTCACAGCTCTGGGGGAGTTTGGGAGGGAAATGAGATCCGACACTCCACACTGAAAACAACTGCTGTCCAGGTAGAACAAAAACAAGCTCAACCCAATCGTGAAAGGCTTGCCAAGTGAAAATATTTAAGGTATGAGGAAGAAAAAAGTGAACTTGATTAGATTAACATTGAAAACAACATCATGGACCCACTTAGTGATTTGGTCATTTATTCCTTTAATTACTATAAGCATGAGCATTAAACAAAAAAAATGGTCAAAAATACATCTTTTCATAGAAACTCCGAACATTCACACTTTGCCATTTATGGTATAATTACAGAAAATTTAGAGAACAGAGTGCATGTGTGTAACATGAAGGTGATTCAGACCTATAATAGATGGAATAAAACCAGTTGCTCTAGAATTCAGTCAGAATAGAAAGTGAAAGCTTCGTGGCAAAAGCAAACCCAACTGAAATTTCAAAGTGTGCGGTCATCAACCCTTAAGAATTTCAGGTGGATTCCAAAAACAATTTTGGTCTTAAAGAAGACCCCATCCTCACCGCGCCCCGCCCCCACAAACTGACTAAACAACATGTCTGATCATGTTCTGTCAGTGTTATTCAATAATCCCAAACCCAGCAGCGAAATGATGCGTGGTTCTATTGTCCCTGTAAACACAGCTGCTTGGTCATCTTTTGTTTTGCTCATCAGGACACAAAGCTTCATTTTCCACGCCGCAGCCACATGTTGGATTCAGCAACAGAGACACACTATGGTTAAAATCATGCTGTTTGTAAATACCCACGGCTTCGATGTGTCTCTGTATAAAATGTTTAGTATATTTTGTGACTGTTGTATTTAGATTCTGTCAAAAATCCATCCAAGTGCTGAGTTTGATAAGACTGAAGGATCAAATTCTCCTGATGGTTTCCTCCGTGTGCTTCTTATTCAGTAGTTTTCAGTAGATCTGCCTCAGTGTGCCGGCCTCGTATGGATGAAAGCCTTTCCCTGGGTTCAGGTGGTGCTTCGCTCCTCCATCATGCTGTTTGAACAGAAGTCCCGGATACCTGAGTGATGAGAGACGAGCGGATCGGGAGGCACGTCAAACACAGGAACACTAATTAATCAACCGCACTTTTATTGTTGGGTCTCTCTCTGTTCTTTCATGTTAGGACTCTCCTGTGAAAGCTGTCAAACGGATCATCTGATTATATGACATTAATCGCACAGATGCTGCAATTACACTTTGTAGCATTTTCACTTCTTCCTCTTAAGCTGGCTGCTTCCTGTTGGTCAAGTTTCCACTTCTTGTTTCATTACATTTAATTCAAAATTAGGACCTGGAATAAACTGTCTATTCATCAAAAACCGTAAGACGCTTCTCTGGAAAAAGGAATCTGTCTGAGTTGGTGCTGAACTCTTACGTCAAAGGAAGACTGAGCCTACAGGAGAGTGTGAGAGGCGGCCTGTGGACATTAACAAAGACATAAATTGTGTGTCGGATCTTGTTTGGTTCAGTTACTAAACCAGGTCATGGATACAAGTCCTGACATCCTCCTGTCTATGTGTGTGAATCGGTGAATTGGACTGATTGTGTGACCAACGCTAGAACAATAAAAAGCACTTCAGGTCAAGTCCATTTGCGATTTATCTTTCCGATAAACGAACTCACTTTGCACTATTCTCTGGTAGGCTTGAGCAGCAGGAGAGTCGGGCACTTCAGCGAGGAAGGACCGGCCCTCATCGCAGCTCCGCGCGATCCTCGGGTCGAGGGGGACCTTTCCTAAAAGGGGTAGATTTAGATCTGCGCACATCTGCTCAGCACCCCCGCTGGTGGGAGGGAAGATCTGCGAGGTATTCTGTAGGAGAAAGGACAAAACATATAAAAATATAAACTACCAAGAGAGATACACAATAAGTTTTCATACACTGTCTTCATAAACATGCAGTGAACTGCACCTGATCAAGGATTTACACTTCAAGTCAAACATCTCACGACTTCTTCTAAATAAATGAAGAACATGATGGAACAGGTTTGTTCCTCATAATTTTTCTACCATATACTGTTCCCCTTTTTTGTTTCATATGTATTGTTAATCAAACCTTTCCTGAGATATGCCTTAAAACTGTCTAATTTCTGCGAATGCAGTGAATGAGCTCGTCTGTGCAGAAATGATTCGTGCGGTGAGATCATGTTCACGCTGATGAATTTGTTTTCATTGTGCGTTGCCTCCTCCGTCAGTCACCTTGCATTTGGGACAGACAAATCCGCTCATGTTCTCCACCACTCCTATTATTGGCAGCTTCACCTTCCGACAAAACCTGATCTCCTTCCGCACATCCTGCAACGACACCTCCTAAAGAGCAACACACAAACAAAGCAAACCGAAAGCGAAAGGCAGGAGTCAAAGCCTGGCATGAAGATGAAAACAACATAATCGCAGCAACCGCCATTTGTAAACACACTGAAGTATTTTTCTGTGGAGGAAGAATACCCAACCCTGTAAGTTTGGGTAATTCCAGCCTGGCATGCGGCTGGTCTGTTTGGGTGAGGGCTGAACAAACAAGGAAGTGATTCTGTTAAGTATCAAACCACAGCCTAACTAGAGAATCAAGCTGTTGTTTTTCCACTCTTCAGGCTAACTAACTGCGCTTGGATCAGAGATCAAAAAGCCAAGGCAGCTTAATGATTAATAAAAAGAAAGAAGAATCTTGGAGATTTATTGCTAACAGAAAAACATTTGACATATTATCATCATCCTTCCATCCAGCACTTTTCTTGTTGACAAATTATTTTTAAAATAAAGACCTCTATCACAGTTGGCTACTAACCACTATTAAACTAAAATGCACCCTTGCAGGTTTGATGTTTGGTTCAGTTATGGCCAAGATAACCTGACTGAATTTGGTCTGAGAAGCCGATTACCGTGGACAAATGCAAAAGAATATGTGCAGACAGACCCTTGACTTAAATAAAAGTAACTAATCAATAAAAGAATTGTACAGATCAGAGGTGGGGAATTCCAGTCCTGGATGGAGGGATGAAAGTCTTGCATGTTTTGTCATCACTAAGCTCTGATATTAGTTACTTATTACAATAGGGTGTGTTGCCACTGGGAGGCTTTGAAAACAGGCAATACTGCTGACTTCCTACTATCCACTGCTTTCAAAATTAAGTGTGGTTCAGAATGTTTTAAAAAGAAAAGTTAATATTTTTTTGTCTGTATTTTATGGGTGGAGTTGTCTTCAATCTGATTATGATCAAACAGCATCCTCTGGCGGTTGCCCTAAAGCACACGCCTCTTTATTGATGCACTCAGCTCCAGCAGCTGAAGTGAAGCAATGACAATCCTAACCAAGGAAAAAAAAAAAACAACTCAAGAATGAAAACTAGGCATGTTTTGCCACATGATGTAAATCCTAGTCAGCCTCAAAAACAAGAGAGCTAGGAAAAGTATGGAAATAAAAATGAAAAATCACAGCCCAAAATACAACATCGCCCATCTACATCTTGCTATATTTGTATACGTTGCCAGTTCACATGAAAGCCAAGGCTTAATCACAGACTGTAAGTGTTTGAGAGAATCTGTGCACCTGTGGTGTGGTGATAATGACGGCTCCATCAACATGGGTGGAGCTCAAGTACTGGACGACTGACAGATGTTCATCGGAGGTGCCCGGCGGCGTGTCCACGATGAGGAAATCCAGCTCGCCCCAGTCAACATCCCGCAGAAACTGCTTGATCATTCCTGATTGGACACATATACAGTAAAAGTTAGAGATTAAAAAGAAAAAACCATCACACACACTGAGGCCTGCTCTAACACATATAACACACCATTTTTTTTCGGTCCTCTCCAGATCACCGCATCGTCAGGACTGCTGAGTAGAAAGCCAATAGACATGACTGCCAGGTTGTCGTCAACATACTGAAAGACATACAAATACAAATGTTCAACTATAATTTTTTAAATACTGTTTGAAAAATATTAATTGGCACCTCTTCGACCGACTCACCACTGGAGACCAGCCTGAGCCACTCTGGTGAACCTATGTGTGACAAAAGATGCAAACATTCCCCAAGCTCACTAAGATGCATATAAAACAGTTCTGTGCAGGAGTTTCAGGGTGAACTAACAGAAGACAAAAATTCTGGATTTGGTGTGACCCGCCAGCAGGTGAGCAAAGCAAAGATCTTCTGTGGATGGAGTTTGGCTCATATCTTAAAACCGTCATTAAATGCAGCACGTACACATTGTCCTTCATTTACAAATGTGAAACCACAGTTCATTGAATTTGAATCATTAAAGTACCTGCTCTCCCTCTAAACCCATTATTCGAGGAATTGATGGGCCACAGATGTCTACATCCAGCAGGGCTACCTGGAGGTAGAAAAAAGAAATAAGAATTAAAGCATTCAGTGACAACTTCAAACTTCAAACTTTACAGTGGGGTAAAGAGTGCCCAGCTTTGTCATTCATCTAATGAACACTGTTTTGTGTGTGTGTGTGTGTGTGTGTGTGTGTGTGTGTGTGTGTGTGTGTGTGTGTGTGTGTGTATACGAACTGTGCTGAAAGGTTGACCAGACCTGAGGCCTGGTAACCTTAGCTCCGTTAGGCTGTGCCTGCACTGACCTCTAGTGGTAAAAAGCAGCATCACACAACACAGAGGACAGTTTTGGTAATCTGTTTTTGTTTCAGAAAACAGAAGTAAACTCATTTTAATTTTCAAAAGTGTGAATCAAGTAACATTTCTTCTTCCTTTTTTTTTTTTTTTTTTTTTTAACTGAACCTTCAGCTCGGAGGTCACTAATTAGCCTGGAAAATTCAAATGAAAGCAAGGCGATTACCTCCTTGGTGCTGTCACTCGCCAGAGCGTGGGCCAGGTGAGCGCTAAAGGTGCTTTTGCCCACGCCTCCTTTCCCAGACAGCACAAGGATCTTGTGTTGGACTGTCGAAAGCTTCGCTCCGATTTCTGCGATTGCTGTGATGAGATGGAAGAGGAGATGAAGCAGTGAGATGCTGTGAGGCTCAAAATAACATAACACAAAACCTTCACTGTAATATTACGGGTGAGACACGAATCTAAGAATGATGTTAAACTGGCAACAGTGATGTGCCTTAAAAGACAGCTGAGATTTTACACAGAAATAATGAAAAGCTTCAAGACTTGAACACCTGTGAGACAGACTTTTTGAAATCTCACAAGTTTCAAATGTGTTGACCAGTCCTGTCATCACGCATGAGCTGCATAAGGAAATCAGAAGTGACCTTACCTGGGTCGGGTGCACTTGCAGCTCCAGAGGCACACAGTTTCTGGTTGGGACAACCCTGACATGACGCAGATTTTCCTGCTTGCTCACTCTGTGTACCTGGACAGTCTAAAAGTATAAAACAGAGTTAATCTATGAAGATAATGTGAAGATCATAAGATCATTTGGGCAGTATTAAGGTCATCAGTCCCATGTTCTGACTGACCATAAATCCAGGTCACCAAATCATGATCCCACATGCTCTTCAAACTCGCTGTGTTTATTTTCAGATATAGATTTACATCTTATAGTATTAAATGCACTGTATACACCTGGTTTGAAGTATTTTCACCTTCAAGACAGCCTTCATTCTTTGTAATATAGTCTAAAACTTGAATGCACCACGCAAACATACAGCTACACCTGGGAGGGTGAACTGGGACTGGTCCTTCTTGCAAGGTGCACAATTCCCCCACATTATGCTTTGGCCATTTTCCTTGCTCTTACTAGCATCACCTCCCTCTGCACCTGGATGTGTCTCTGATGTGTGTTGGGGTGAGATCCACTGTATGTCTGATGGACACTTGCAGGACAACGTTCAGGTATGTGTCTGATCCTGGTGCAATAATAATGATAGCAATATTGATTGTTGATGTTACATTTCTGCAGTCTTCCACTCCTTTGTTGGACTTTTTTTTCTATCGGCTTGGCCTCCAAGCTTTTAGTTTGGCCACTATCTAATCTATTTAGGTCCCACGTCCCCGGTGCACTCATTCCTCTTGTTCAGTAAATAGAGGTTAGTGGATATGTCTGCAGGTTTGTTTTACGTCACACAATTGTAGGTTTTAATTAATTACACGAATTTCGAAAAGCGTGGTATGACAGGAGGGGACATTTGAGTGAATTGCGGGAAAGCGCCAGCGATCAGTAGCCATGACTTTGCAGTTTTTTAAAGAAATATTGTGGCATTTATTCACACAGATACGATGTACACTTGAGTACGTTGTGGCATTATGTTTTGCTCAGGCTGTTTACGTGGCGTCATTTACCAAACAATAGCATCAGGAGTCAAAATAAAAACTTTAACAAGGTTATATTTGGAGTTTTGTGTTCACTGTTATGCTCATGACATTCACTGACAACAACACCAAAAGTAGAAAAGCGACTTTATAACGTGATGACAAAATACCAGTTTTTGTAATTCTATGTCGATTTGATTAAAGGCCAAATGTAGCTGTAGTGTCTAATATAACTGTGACTTTTGTTAGAATAAGTTAGTTTTTTTTACTCACGCTCTGGCGCATCTTCAGGGATGTCCGCCATCGTTGAATTGCTGTGTTCCCGCATAAGTCTTCCCCTCTAAAGGTTCCGGATACGCCAAGTATGAATCTTCTGGGTGCTCCTGGTGCTGAGTATTGAAATACTTTGTAGCAGTTTGTTTATGTGAATGTGTTGATCATAGGAATTGTATTTTAATCATTTTATCCAAGAAATTTGACCTTATGAGTTATGTAAATCAGAACGTGAAACATATCTATTTGTATTATTACACAAGTGTCCTCTCCTTATGCAAACCCTTAATAGCACAAGTTTACTTTTAATAACATTCAGTCATGATTCATTTCTGTTACACCTCTTCTTTGCAATTTTCTCATTTCTGGAGTTACTGTCCTCAGTTGTTCCTTTATGAGCAGGATTGTTCAAGAGCTGCTATAATAAGGATTTACAAAGGACAGTTTACTGCATGATAACTCATGTTCTTCATATTTACACTTCTTTTATACTGTAGTAAAGCTCGGCTTGAAATTTGATAGAGTAGTTATGAGATAAGAATGATAGAAACACCGCTGCGGATTATGTTCACTTATACTCTTCTGGGACACAGGCCAGAACAGAAGACCAGCTGTCCCACTTGGTTGTCCACATATATTACTCATGGTTACTGATTTCAGTTCAGAAGTTGATTTGAGTGTTGAATATTTTTTTTAACATTTCCTCAAACTATTGCAATGTGACAAATACAATTTGAGCATGGGAAAATTTCAAACTGAGAATCATTTTTTGCATTTGTTGAAATGATATTGGTGTTTTCAACATGAAAACCTTCATTTTGCTAACATGTTTTATGCTGCACCACCGGGCTGATGGCAAAACTTTGGGTGTGAGAATATAAGGGCTGCAGGTAGGACTCTTTATTACACAATGGTTTTCTGTGCAGTGCATTTTATTTTGCAGTCTTCAATATGTAACAAAGCAAACAAAAAAAAGAAAAAAAGAAGAAAGGATTTGTGAGTTTAAAGTGCCAGTTGTAAAGCAAGGCAAGGCAAATCTTTTTTTATATAGAACCATGCAGACATTTCATTATTGTAGTCTGACTGTAGTGCAACAAAATGAAAATGAAATACAGGAATACTGACTTTTAAACTTTCTTCTTTAGGATCAAAATCAATTGCCTCAATCTTTTTGTAAATAGACCTGACACATCGACTCAGTAGTTTTATCTACACTGAAAGTAAAATGAGCTGGTTGTTCCCTCACCCTGATGTATCAAGTTTTATGTCATCTGCATAATTATGATAAGAGGCAGAGTGATATATGAACCATAATTGTTTTGGAATTCAAATCAAATGCAAAATATTTAAATGTACAAAAAAATATTGAAAAAAAAGTAATTAAAAGAAAATCAGTTTGTGGTTAGTAAGTTCAGTTACAGTATGTTTTATTTTGTATTTATCTTTCTTTAGGGGAGGGGGTATTTTTTTTTATATAGAAAAATAAAAATCTATGAGCAACAACTTTAAATGATACAATTTGTTTTCACTTCTTTTACTATGAATTGCACATTATACCATGCTTTTCTCTATTGTCGTTGATACTAGCAGTGAAGTTCACAATTGCTTTTTGTTCGGACATTTAAATTTCTCCAGCTAGTGGCTTACCAGAGCTGCAGCAGCAAGTGATTGGTGGACATAGTATCTCTTGTCTTTGTATAAAATCAGATAATGAAAGAGATGTGTTGCTTGCTAAACTATGTGCATGTGAGTCTCCATTTGACTGTGCACATTGTGCTTGAGAAACAATGGCCCGATAGCATGAACCTGGTGCCATATGGTAAGCGTCATTCAAAGTATTTGCATAGGTAAATATATTTGCCAGTGTGTGTCTCAGTGTGCATGAGTGTACTTTCTCCTCCTGCGAGACTGTGCAACTTGATATTTTTTTCTTTTTGTTGACTCATTCACCACTAACTGTCAAACTTATTCACACACACCATTGATAAGTTTCTTTGTAAAAGTGTAACTACTGTCAAATCTTTGCAGTTGTGGATTGTCGCTGTATTTGTCATAGCTGGAGTCACAATATGCTCTACTGTGCACAGGGAAAAACATGTATGTCGTCTCAGCAGAAAGAAAACATTCACTGGCACACAGATTCTCAAAATACAGTGTGTTTCTGTAAGTGTCTGTTGAGAACAAAAACAAAGTACAGCTGGAGAGTGCGCTTGAAAATACTTCCTTTTTCCATTTGGCCGTTCTGCCCCTGCCACCACACACACCCTTCAATGAGTGCACTAAAAACACAGAAGTGTTCTTTGAATGAGGAGAGGAAACACAAATGTTGTGAAATACACAATATACAGCTAGATCTCTTAAATTAAAAGCAATAAACCACAGGCAACCAACTGGACACAATTATCAACAACGTCATATCGCCTACTGTATATGATGAACATTTAAAATATAAAAAAACAAATGTGTGTGTGTGAGCACACGTGTACCATTTACACACATCCGTGCGGTTGCAGTACCACATGTTGAATTAAAGCAGGTTTTGTCTGTTCAGCATGACCACACTCATTCCTCCAACACACACACATACACACACACACACACACACACACACACACACACACACACACACACAATACACACACTCAGGTCAGATTGTGGACAGAGTTGTTCAGCACAAAAGTTAAGCCATCACGCTGGGAACAATGCCACACACACGCGCACACACAACCACACACTCAGCCTTGTTCCATGAGGATTAGTAGCGTGTCAGCGTGTGTGTTCAGTGAATGTGTGGCTTGGCAGAGATGTCATACGAGTGAAGAGGAAAAAGGAAGTCAGCCGTTCGTGGACAGAGATAGATAGATGGGTGTGGCCTGGACAAGCTCAGTATGAAGAAGTTCAAAACAAAGTGCAGATATCTTTCTTTCTTTTATGGTTATTTATTCAAATGATGAATGGCCTTTAGGTGGGACATTGTAACTGAATAAATAAGGACTGAATTTATGGTTCTGTTTGTTCGTTCATCCCCTTTCAGCCCATTGACTTGAGCCGCCAGACACAGTGACAACATATATATGTTGCATTTGGAAATCACAAAAATGTTTAATTTTGATTAGTTTCCCCTCTGTAGTGATCTTATTAGAATGAATGTGTGTTTAAATCCAGCTGCGTTGCTCTGCTGCCACAGCTCTTTATCTTCATCCATCTTCACTGCAGTAAAGTCAGCTTCTTTTTCCCGTCGGTCCCTCTCTGCTCAGCTGTCACCCATGCTTAGTTTTTAAAACAAAAACTGAGTGGATGTATTCTGACCTCGAATTCAAGTTCAAACAAGATTAATTCTACTTTTACACTCAAGCCAAGTTTTTCTTCACATCAAGCCAGAATTTTTTGGATAAATCCCACATTTTTTTTTTAATCCAAGATAAGGGATATCCATCACAGGCAATGCTGTTAAGGGATGCTAGGATTCACAAATAATCTGATGTCCTTCAAACTTCAGCAAAGTCCAAAATCGGTTTTAAAGTTGTCTTTGCTTGAAGTTCCTAGGATATAAAGTCCAGTCCACAACCAACGGAAATGCAAAGTAGCACACACCCACAGTAATTAGTCATGAGTTATGCAAAGCAACAGCACATAATCATAATGGACACATTGTTCACAAACAGGTGCTTAGAATCTTGTTCCCACATTGGTGTGAATGCTGCTTGAATAACATCATATAATACATTGAGTCACTTAAAGACGAGCTGGTCGGTACCACTCTAGGCCAGTCTTTTCTGTCCAGCAACAAGAAAGCATGCCTTCAATACTTCCAAAACCAGAAATGTATGTGCTGTTCCTCAATTTTTTTTTTGGCACTGTGAAAATATGCTACAATGATGAGGGTCAACCGCGTTGTTATTTTTCTGTCGAGAGCAGTACATTCCTTCAGTCTTCACTGGTGTGCACTTCCATCCGTGCATGGATTAAACAAACAAGGCGGTGCTGGAAGGTGGATTTTATTGCAGAGGAACAGAGACAGACGCTCATCTTTATGATGTGCCAAGATAGTTCACTTCTGATAAGCATATAGCCCTGAAAGTTGCGTGAGTCTCCTCAGTTTTAATTGTTTCAATTCAGCCCACCTGTATACACTGTGTTTCTGATGGGGCTGTATATGAGCAAAAGCAACCAGTGTGCACACATGCATGTGAATGTATGCAGTTGTAATAGAGAAGGAATTTATCGGTGCTGTTACTCTGGTCAGGCTGAATCCAAAAGAATCCCAGACATAAACTTAATGTACTCTTCCCCCAGCCTCCCCCAGCCTTCGTCCCACAAGTGGCAACCTGAACCGCTGACCACAAGCCAACACCCCCTCACCCAAATTCAAAGGACCCATTAACCCCAACACCCCAACCCCCTTTGACCTAAACAGTTCAGTTTAGAGTGCTGCCGTGACGCCTGTGAAACGATCCCTTCCCGTATTACAAGCAATGAAATGATATCAAGAGACCTGGGAGAAGAACTTATTGTTATTAAATAATTTCTATCACAGGTTGTAGGAGATATAGTTGGAGTTTTTTGGTGTGAAGAGTCCATTTGTACGTGACTTTTTCACCTGCCCATACATTCACACTTTTAACGTCTGTCACTCTGGTGCAGGCATGAAAACATGCACGGCAAAAACACTCCAGACTTTCGGCTGCGTCAAGCCTTTTCCCCACAGGATAGGGTGCTCGAGCACACTCACTCGCATGAAGTTGGGAGCCATGAGAGAGGTCATGTGTTGACTTATGGGAGACTGCGTCCCGGCTCACTCTCGGCTGTCCTGACACACTGCTCAAACAGAATAACCCCAGGATAACCAGTGTTATCACTCTGTCTGCAAAGGCTGTGTGGGCATGTATGTGGGAGAGCGAGAGACAGAGAATCCAACAATTGTGGACTTTGAAATGAGGAAATTCGTTGTTCCAAGGAAGCTAAGTCAGTTATGCATGCGTGTGTCCTTGCGAGCTGTAGTGTTTATGGGAAGGAAGGAAGATTTGTAGCGCTAACAGACTATTTCTGTCCTCACTGCAGGCTTGGTCACTTTCCACTGCATTCATATTACACACTTTTCCAGACAGAGGACAGGCGTCAAAATTTATCCCAAATTATATGAAATCATTTATGATAGATACATTATCAACTCAGTATGTGTGTGTGTGTTCGTTTTGAGTGTGCGTTAGTCAAAATACTGATAAACCAAGGTCGCTATGTAAATTGCAGATCCCTAATGTCCATCTGCTTATCATACTGTACATTGTTCCAATGCGCTGTTCCTTCCTGTCTTTGTTTATGTGGGTATTTACGAAGAACGAACGCCAATATTGAAGGGTGCCTGACAAAAATGTATCTTTTATCTGTCGCACTTTGTATGTGTGTGTGTTGCTTTCTGTTCATTTCAGTTCTTCACATGTTCTGGATGCTGTGCATCTCCCTGCGTTCAGGTGCTTATGCAAATGAATGAAAATCTCAGGCATGCAAATGAGATGAAAAGTAGCTGGTATCTGTGTTCAGCTGACTGAATGATCTTTTGAATCTGCTGCATCGATCTGTGTGCGAGCCAAGCAGATCGTGTAAGGGTTAATGTATTTTCTTTGTCTTGATTGACATACGACTAGAACTGAGGTGTCATGGGTGCAGATAGTTTAAACTCGCCCTCGTTCATATTCAGGACAAACTCAGGGTTATCGGAGGACGAATTTTCAAAGTTGTTTAAAAAAAAAAAAACTCTTCCCAATCTGGAAATAACTTCTAAAATTTGTCTATTTGCCAGCATCGTAATGAAAGGTGCTTTATCCCAGAGGAGAGGAAGGGAGGGAGAGGAGAGGTGAAGAAAACACTTTGACCGCCAGCATTGTTCTACAATCACATCTTTCTGCCTTGGTTTCTTTCTGTGTGTGTAATCTTCAGCGTATTTTTTCCTACCCACTAATATTGCTTCTTTCTGCCCTATCTTCTATCTCCTGGCTTTATGTAGTTTTTTCCTGTGCTGCTCAGTCTGAATCCTGCTGATTGCCTACAGTAGCAAGATACAGGGTATGCACGGGAAACACACACACACACACACACACACACACACACACACACACACACACACACACACACACACACACACACACACACGCACACAAGCACACAAACACACACACTGTGAGAAACAGGAACATAAGAGGTGGGGGTGCTTCCTGTCTGGCTGGAGATCGTGTGTGTGTGTGTGTGTGTGTGTGTGTGTGTGTGTGTGTGTGTGTTCTTGTATTTCTATCCTTGTCGGGGCCAAATGTCCCCACAAGGATAGCAAAACGTGGAACGACGTGCCTTGTGGGGACCTTTTTCTGGTCCTAAGTAGGAGAAACAGTGTTTTCTTGACCATGTTGTTGTTACTGAAAAAAGTAAAAGTGCAAAAACCTTTCTTTAGGGTCAGGCTTTGTTGTGGTGTGGGTTAGGGTTAGGGTAAGGGTCAGGGTTAGGGGCTAGACATGAATGGGAGTCAATGGACGGTCCCCACGAGGATAGAAATACGAGACTGTGCGTTTGTGTGTGTGTGTGTGTGTGTGTGTGTGTGTGTGTGTGTGTGTGTGTGTGTGTGTGTGTGTGTGTGTGTGTGTGTGTGTGTGTGTGTGTGTGTGTGTTTGTGTGTGTGTGTGTTGTATTTGGCATGTGTCCAGGTGGTAGAACTGGTGGAAAAAAGAGAAGGAGATGGTGGTGGTGGATGGGGGGTGGAGGGGGGTGTTTTTGTGTCAATGATTGCACAGGAGGGGCGACTGTAGATGAAAGAAGTGAACAAACAGTCCACAGCAGCAGCTGAACTTTCAAGAACATGCATTTTTTTAAGGGGAAAAAAAAAACATAATCAAATGTGCACTCTATACTTGTTTATAACCGACATGTTGAAATCCACTTGATTTATTTAGTTCAGAATTTGTACGCCTTTTCCAAAAGCTGCTCCTCACTCCCATCACCGAGGGAGGAATGGTATGGACATACAGTGATGGTGATGGAAAACGTCTGTTCTTATCAATGTGGAAATCATCAGAGCTAAGCTAATAAATAACTTGTCTGCCGTCATTTTTGTTTAAAAAAAGGATCATTTTACATTTATCTCAGATTGACCGAATTTAATTTTTTGTCTACTGGTTATTTGGCTGATGTGAGAGAAAAGACACAAATTGCTCCACAGGTGAGAGTTTTTGTCTTTTCAACAACCCTCTGTGACAGTTGCTTTGCATCTTTTGCTGACTGTAGTTTTCTAAATTTCCACTGATAATGTTTGAAGTCAAGCGCGGATGTCGGTAACAGCAAGTCTCCCACCTCCACCCATATTTTGCAATACTAGATGACTGTTCATCTGTGCTGGATTGGTCAGAATACTTTTGAATAGTACGTACTATTTAGTGTGCTAAATCTCTTCCAAGTGCATAAACATACACTTTTATTGTTGCTACAATTCTAAAAAGTGAAACTGAAACACAGAAAACCAAGAGGATTATTCTTCTGTGTTCAGCAGTGTTTGGGATGTTCTCACCTCATTGTTTCCATCTTTAGGTCTGCAACAATGGACGGTAACCGATAAGTGTCTCCAGTGACGTAAAGTGTATAATGTGTGTGTGTTTGCATGAGTAGGTTTCTAATGTTTGCAGAATGTGAGGTGGACACCTAACACCTGGCAAAGTGGCGAAACCAGTTCCCACCTTCAGTGTGTGGCTGTTTGTGTGTGAGAGCGCTGGCAGTGGGGTTAGTGGCCCGAGGGAACGGGGAAGATGGGATGGTTTTGTTGTTTCAACAGGCGCTGGCTTTGGATGGCACCTGTGTGCGCCGTGCCTGCGTGTGTGTGTGTGTGTGTGTGTGGATGTGTGTGTTTGTGTTCAAAGTTGCGATGTTGAAAGAAACAACATCTCCACTGGCTTTCACAGGTGGCAGACAAAAAAAAAAAAAAAAAAAAGAGACACAAAATAGGATGAATACAATAAATAGGGTTCAACTTGAAATCCTTTTCCTGAAGTTAAACTTGTGGTAGCTTGGTGCCCTGCTTCTTTCTGTCTTGAGGATCTCTCAGAGGAACTTTCCTATCTGCTCATATAAAAGCATGATCACATTCAGAATATAACAGTTTCTTTATCAACTTTAACGGCCGTAGAAATGAAGTGTTTCCTCGAATTTTCACATTCATTTTCAGATCCCGTGATGTGGCTGCCAAGAAAATGCAAGAGGGCTGCACAACAGGCTCCGACAATCCCCTCTTCACTGCCTCGTGCATGTCCTTACCGACTGTCTCCATATGACCACGCTGAGGAATTCCAGCTCATCACAATGGCAGCGTGGGCCCAGGCGGTCCCAGGGAACCAATACTCTGACGTCCCACAGACACTGTGGAAACTGAGCTCATCAGGTGTTTACAAACGCCATGTCTGGATGGAGGAGTTGCTTTTCAGTGTTCACTGATGGGTGTGGCATTTTCAAATCAAAAGCTTTTCTACTCCTACATTGATACAAACGATCATGCAAAGTTCTCATTTTTAAAAACATGAATGATTTACCACTCTTACATGTTAGTTCTCATCATTCTATATTGGGCTGGTTGATCCTACTGAGATTTGCAGCGTAACCCAAAATAATTATGGTTAAAACTTTCGGCACAATATTGAGTTGAATACAGTAATCTTTTCATGTTCTCACTCTGGACACTCTGGATGGTTTCTCAAACAGTCCAGATCCATCTCTTTCAGGCCTTTCTCTCTGTGTTCGCCCTGTGATGGACCGACAGCCTGTCCAGGATGCATCCTTCCTTCACCCACAGCCAGATCAGATGGGATCAGATCCAGCCCCCTTGTGAGCCAGAACTGGATAAAGTGATACAGAAGGTGGATGGATGGTGGCCCACAACACCGCCATTCAATAAAATTACCTTACAAATGCAAAACAAGTAAATCTAACAGAGAAAAATGACTAAAACTTGATGATTTGTGAAAGAACAGCAAATTTTACCTATGTGGGTTGAGGAATAAGAGAAAACTGTCCAAAACCTGCCCGTCATTTTAAAGTACTTACACTCTGGTCAGTATTTACCCCATTCCTCAAGGCCTGCTCTTCTGGGCTTTTCATCCCTCTTTATCTTTTTCATTTCCTTTTGTCTCCCTCTCTGTCTGACCTCTTGTTCTCCCTCACTTCCATCACTTCCACAATCTGCCTGCCATGTGAGCAAACTTCCCCACAGACTTCCAAAGATGACCAGTTTTATTTTTCCCTCCAACCACTAAGTTCTGTTAATTTAGACTCTCTCTCTCTCTCTCTCTCTCTCTCTCTCTCTCTCTCTCTCTCTCTCTCTCTCTCTCTCTCTCTCTCTCTCTCTCTCTCTCTCTCTCTTAAAATATGGAAAACTTGCAGAGTCCTGCACTTTGATCCCCATAGTTTGGATCCCACTGAGCAACACACACACACACACACACACACACACACACTCACACACACACACACACACACACACACACACACACACACACACACACACACACACACACACACACACAGACACACACACACAGGCCACACCCAGCCCCAGGTCTCAGCCCTCCCACACGCGCTCACGGAGAACTTCTGACTTGAGTTTTTTTGGGACTACCAGCGGGATCTCCAGCTGTCTCTTTCTCACGTTTGGAGCCTAGTTTTCTTTAACTTTTTACCAAATTTCCATCCACATTTTCTGTCGAACCGCACTCACATCTGTTTAATCCCGCAGTCCAAACTCGGTAAGTGATCTTTTTTTTTTTTTTTTTGCTGTTTGCACATTTTATTTCTACTTTGCATAGTTTTTAAATACTGCACTGAACTTCCTTTGCCTGGCTCCTCTCCAATGTCAATAAACATACCCACTTTATGTGGTTTAAATATGATTTTTGAGACTTTACATCTCTCTGTGTGGTGAAAAAAAAAACTAAGTTTTCATCTAAAAAGTGAAATGAAAGATGCACTGCCTGCCTGTCTGTGATCCATCATGTTAGAGAAGCTTTCATTCTGCTGCTGCTGTGTTTCCTCTTCTGGACATTTTCGCACAGCTCCAAGCTGAGGAGCTGGAAGTGAAAGGGGCGTTGTCAGTCACCAGTTCGTGCGTGTGAAGCAGTCAAATGTCTTTTGTCCGTCAGTCCAAAGTGCAGAGAATGAAAGCAGTGAAAGGTCGTGAATGTGGCATGAAGACAGATAATCAGGTTATTTATACGGGCCTCCGGGAAATGTGCGCCTCGGCTCATTTGAAAGTGTGTTATTCTGCGTTAGGCAGGTAGTTTTAACCCAAATAATAACTTTTCATGTCTTGTTTTCAGTGGGCTTCATTTTACATCATTTTTTTCGGTGCTGTTGTATTTTTTTTTCTACTTTTTTCCTCAAAATTTTGCATTTCAATGAGCTAAGAATCATACCGTCCACATCTTTTTTTTCTTTTCCTTTTCTTTTGTTTTTACAGGCCATAACTTCTTGTACTTGTCATTATTAGGTACTGTTAGACTGGATTGCGCCCTCTTGTGGTTAGATAACAGTGTTTTAATCCAGACTTAAAATAAAAGTGATAGGTCAGCTCTGGATCCAGCCCACTTTGCGTGCTTCCCTCTCTATGGATTTTCCACTCATACTTAGTTTTCCTTACAGTACAAACCAGTAAATCACATCAATTCAAACTTTCTTTATATAACACTTTTTATCTTCACAGATTAAAAATTAAAACAGGGTGAAAGCCTCTCATCCTCCCGCAGCATGCCAATGCATATACACATACAAGCATGTATGTGTTGTTCTTGTTCATCTGTTCAGTTCAGTCCAATATTTTTATGAAAAGTAGCTATCATATTATTTTAGGAACAATCCTTTTGTGATCTCAACTGTTTTTTTTTGTGTACCTACAGTATCTATCTGAATGTAAAGTAAACACGTGAGCAGTAGTGTACTGTTTTGGTTCCATGGTGTCAGTGCAGACAGCATTATTCATGCACTGTCTTTATACCCATAGTAATGTTGTATCTAAACAATTCCAAAACTTAAAGTTGGATTGGTAGAAAGATTTTGGGTCATATCGGTACAATGGCCCGAAGATATTAATGCCTTAAGGTCATAGATAAGATTCACCAGGGCGTCGCACAGCTTCTGATTACTATTTAAAACACAGCAATTGACGAACTGCCAGACTTTGAAAGCTGAAGCTGTCATGGAAAATGGGCAGAATATGGTCTTTTGACTGTACAACCAAATAAATCAGATAAATCCAGTCAATCTTGTAGGAGCTTGAATTGCTTGTTGTGTGAATAATCTTCAGTTCAATAATCAGTGACCATCAAATATTTTTAAAGTTGAAGTTTAATCACCCCTGTAAAGTATTTGCAGTCTTGCATTGTGACACCCCCGCATACTGCTTGTGCTAATTGAAAAGAGTGCACCATGGTAGTGTTTGCAGCAGGAGGAGAGGTGTGTGATATGTGATAGGAGGGGGGGCTAGACAGTGGGGTTGCTGTTTTAAGGGCGTGCTGACAGATAAAAATAATACTAAAACAAGTGTGAAGTGACGGTGAGATGAAGAGAAAATAGCAGACCAGTGAGGCGTTAATAAATGAACGAACGAGAACGGAGATGTGATTGGACGGCTCTTTTTCACCTCTCTATCAGGTGTTGCCAACCTCTTTTGCACCATGTGGAAGTCATTACTCAGCACTGTCATATTAGGAATGTGAGAGAAGCCAGACCTAAAAACCTTGTTCGTGTCCAACATGAAAGAATCCCTGTGTCTGAAGGAAGTCTTTAAACCCAGCAGGGGAAGAACAGCTGCTTGTGAGCAAGTTAAATTGCTTGTTGGTCATTTGCCATCCTTTCGGGTTAATTGTGTTAAAAAAATATTTGTGGAATCCTGTGATTCTCATTAAAATAAGCATATTTGAACCAGAAGTGCAGTCTGTGTCATTCTAATGTTGATTTCTCTCCCGATATCTGGAAAATTACTATCTTGAACAAAAAACACAAAACAAGTACTACAATAGGAAAACATTAAAAAGATAAGAAGAGCAGGTCAGATGTAAAATTGAATATCCAGCATGTTCCAAGGGAGTTTTAAATATTTATCTGAAGGTTTTCTCCTCCTGAGGTCAGTCAGTATGTTTTATCGCGGACTCACATGAGTCACAGTTTGTTGGATTATCACTTTCTAAAGTTTTACACAAACAGTACTGATAACCAGCTGCACGGGTTCATGTTTTCTGGATTGTGTGTTCTTCTGAAGCCCAAACATGACAGAATTCAACATGATAATATTTGGCAAGACTGCGGCTCAGTTAACACGGTTTGGCTTCCAAGGTTTTTGATTTGACCCACAGTTGTCCTGCCCAAAGAGTGAGTTGTGTTTTCTTCTTCTACTCTTTGCCACCCCGGGCCTCTGATGATTACAGGTGCAAAGCGTGTTCTGGTTTCAGTTTACACTCCATTCATGGCTGGCTCAGGTTTCAAGAGGTAAACAGTCCTCATGTAAGGGGGAAGAAAGTGGAATTTGTTGGTTGAAATCCATTTTAAAAACACGTTTTATGTATTTGCAATGATGTACAAAGTTCTTCGTTGTTGTGTCTTGGTTCTTGATGTATGAATATGATTAACCTGAGTTCAAATCCTAGTTGTGGTAGAAAAAGCATAAATACCAGCAGTCTGCAGCACAAGCTAGGTCATAAACTTAATTTCGTGTATTGAAATAGCTCTTTGAATCGAGACAGACTCAGCGTATGATCATTATCATGTGTCCCATCGTCTGGACAAACTGTATCCTTTGTCCAGCTATTAGTCAAGTTGTGTGTGTTGCTAAGTAACCTCATCCAGCTTTCCTTTAGTGGCGTCCAGACGGCCAGTCATGCACATTAGAAGTTTCTTGCAAACCCTTAATGTAGAAGTGTTAAGGATCATGGCTGTCACACTGGGTTATGTTTACGTTTCTATGGAAGCTCCACCGCCTGCAATGTGACTGCTTTTATGTTGTGAAACCAAACTGCATGTGTGTGTACATTTTTGCATGTGCATACCTGCAAGGGTTTTTTTTTTTTTTTTTTTTTTTTTGTATGCTCTTCCCAAACATTGTTTGTTTGGTCCCTGGCTCTGCTCCAGGAAAGATGCGCCTTTTGTGTTGTTAAAATAAGCTGTAGCCTGAATATGGGTAATGTGTAAATACACACTTTGTTCCTTTTACCACACATTAAAGTAATGTGCGCATACCTGAAGGCAAAGACTGAGCATGGTGCTTTTTTCAGCAGACACACAAATTGAGCCTAAATCTGAGGTGCAGTTTCTCACTGAGTTTTTTTTTTAAGCAGCACCACAAGAGGTTTTACAGTTCAAGGAAGTTTTTTTTAATGCATTTTTTTAAACACTGCATCAACACAAGATACACTACAAGAATGGAAAAAAAAAAGAGGTTTGGACACTTCAGTCGTAAAATTGTACGTTTTATCCTTGCTCCCCTTCAAATGGTTCATTCTCAACACAAACAGTGCCTCATTCCAACGGGGGGAAGGAAGAAACCCCAGCTGCCCATCGCAGAGGATAGACAGTAATCTGTTTGGTTAGATTTGCTTAAAGTCGTTAACATTTCAAACTATCAGTAATAAAAATGAATCAAAGTCTCAGGGCCATAAAAACGTAACATTAGATTAGGCCAGCGCTGTGAATTTGTTTGATACAAGCACAAAGAAGCATTCAAACATCCCTTGGTAGTGAATGTGGAATAGCTGGGTCAGGGGCCGGAGGGCTCTACTGGAAGCCTTCCTGCCATTTTTCCCCCCTTTTTTCAGTCTCATTTTTCCATGAACAAAGACAGAGAGCGGAGGAACGACTCGGAGAGGTACAGAGGAAGAGAGACAGGGGCGAGTGAGCTTCGGAGGCTCAGTTGTGGCTTTGTGTTTTATGAAAAAAAAAAAAAAAAAAAAGAAACATTAAAAGTCAGCATTTTCCACCAGGCAAGGGAATCAGTCTACATGCACACACACACATACACACACACACACACACACACACACACACACACACACACACACACCAGCACTCGGCCACCGAGTCCCCCAGTCTCCTATTATAAGGCTGAATGGAGAGGAGGAATGGCTGTATTTCTGCCTGTTTATCTGTGTGTGTGTGTGTGTGTGTGTTTCTGTTTCATTGTATTTAGTCAGACTCAGCAATTAGCCAGAGTTTGTCAAACCTGATCGTTGAGATCATTGCTGATGAAACTTTATACTTTCTTTATCCTTTTTGAGCCTTTTCACATCCATTTAAGTGTTGAGGGAAAAAAAACGCAAGCCCACTTTAAAAGCATCACAGTCAGAGTCACAGTGTGCAAAGACTCACTTTGACTTACTGGTGTGAGTTTTGCTGATTGACACCCTACAGCTGAGGGACATACTTCTTTGTTTGTGTGTGTATGTGTGTCTACGCTAACAGACGAGGCATGACGATCTGTGAAATCTTCATGTCACGCATACCAGCGTAGCAGGACTAATATACACAACATGCATGTGGACGTGCGCAGCTGTTGCCTGGTGTCTCTGTCAGAGCTTTCGCACGTTCCCATTAGCGCTGAGTGTGTGTCTGGGTGTCTGTGTCTGTCTGCTGAAGGTGTGTGTATTAGCTTCCAGAGCGGTTTGTTCTTCATTAAATTAAGTACACACTATTTTGAAAGGATTATCTTTCTAATCTTTCAAAAGCTCAGTAGAAGCAAAGTAGTGGCAGGTTTTTCATCAGTTCTTTTAACTTCAGAATTATTTTTGGCATAATTGAACTTTTTATTATCTTTACACAATCAGCATAAAGGAATTTCTGTTGATAATTATAAAACTAATATGGCGTCATCACTGAGGAATTGTGTTTTTCCTGTCCACATGGTTTAAAGTAAGCCTGCAAGGCCTTCATTCCTTTAAGTTACATGGCAGACTGTATGTTTTTGTGGTTTTAAATGTGTGCATGTGTGCGTACGCATGTCTGTGTGTTTATGCTCATGTTTTTGTTTTTCCTCCTCCCTCTCTCGCTCCTCCTTCCTTTCCTTCTCCCGCCCCTCAGTGAGAGAAGATGACTTCAGACAGAAGAAGAGCCAGTGTGTGTGTGTGTGTGTGTGTGTGTGTGTGTGTGTGTGTGGTGTGTGTGTGTGTGTGTGTGTGTGTGTGTGTGTGTGTGTGTGTGTGTGTGTGTGTGTGTGTGTGTGTGTGTGTGTGTGTGTGTGTGTGTGTGTTTGTTTCTCAAGGAGATTATTTACTGCTCCAAAAAATATTCCTGCAGGTCAGATTAGACTCCGTTGCCAGAGAGATGCCTTTCTGTGGATTCGCTGAATGAAAACGTTGATTCATTTTGGCCTCGCAGTCCTCATACCATCCCCTCCTCTGTCCTCACAGACACTCTGAACAGAAGAAATGCTCTCTTAACATCAAAACCCAAGTCTGATTCTCATGGATATGTTTTATATAAAGTGTGCAAATTGATTCCGTTGGCCTCTCGGAGTGGAAACATCCTGCTTTCGTAAATCTCTCAAATCCACCAATGGCGACGCACATCCTTTGCGAAACAAATCAATATGCGTAAGCCTGTGGATAATCAATTCACCAATAACGGTTATTCATTTCTGTTTGAAGTTTGCTTTAATGGTCACTCATAGATGGAAAATGATTCAGAGCTTTTGGTGTTAGGAGGAGCTGCTGTTTACGTTGCAATCTATACATAGCTACCTTCTGCAGTTTTCGGAACTCTCCTTTGCTACTCGCCCCATGCCCCCCTCCAGTCCCCCTCCCCTCCCCCACCACAGACAGGGCGGACCAGTCCTCTGGAACACCCCACAGCCAAATGCTTGCACACAAAAATGGCCCCCCGCTTCCTGTTGGCAGCGAGTGACTGTTTTTACAGTGACTCCATTTTGGCGGCGAAGACTAATTCCTCTGCTGTCTGCCCCTGTGTGTGTGTGTGTGTGTGTGTGTGTGTGTGTGTGTGGGGGGGGGGGGGGGGGGGGGGGGGGGGGGGGGGGGTCACATACACGTGGTTTAAAATCTGTTTGTGTGTCTGCCTCCTCAGCATCTGATGTGTAAGTGGGGGCGCCGTTCCAGAAATCAGAGTCATGTGTGTTTTCCACTCCTTTTACAGTTTTATTAGCCTTTACTGGGTAGCTGAGCTGCAGTTTGATGCGTAACAATGCACGCACACACACATCACACACTAATCCCACTGGTTTCAGTGTTATTGCACAGTGAAACCGACAGTAAAGCTATCCTACAGAATTCTGTTTGCAGAGAGAAAAGCAGTAGTTTGTGCCTCATATCACAGTAACCGTTTGCTGTAGAGTAACTGAACAATGCTGACAGAGCGGTTTTTAGAGCTGAGAGCTACTCATCTCTTTATTGCTTTTTTAAATCGCTGTGTAAATGAAATCCCCTCTCTAAAGCGTTTTGATAATGGAAAAACGAACCAAAATTCGGAGGCTCTCTTGCATAACAGGTGGAAAATAGCTGCTTGTGTTGGAAAGCTACACAGTCAAAACCAGTGTCAGAGTAAACAGTGAGATCTCAAACAGAGGCTCACACCATCACACACATAATGAACGTCAACAGTGTTTTCCAGAGTGAGACACCTCTTGATATTATGCTACTGCAGAGTTGTTGCAGATGTTTGGTTTATTTATAAGATGTAGAAGTAGATGGTGACATCTTGATATGAACTATATCCCTGTAATAAATCTCTTCAGCGTCTTGGTGCGGGATGATAATATGCTATAATCTTGTTCAGAGGAATGTGGAATGGAGACAGGAGAGATCACAGTCACCCAGGAAAATGTAAACCCTAAACTCCTCTCATATAGAGAGGAATCAGAGCCTGGATTAAAGCCTTCTGTGTCTGGAATAAACACACTGCCACATGTTGTAAATGTGTGTTTACGAGCCGTGCGTACAATCTCAGTCTCAATCGCCAAGGTACACATCCACATATCGTGGCATAGATATAGCCACTTTAGGCATATTTTCTGTAATTGTTGTGGCCAAAATGCATTTTTGTTTCAAAGTACTGCATTCTGATAATTGACTCCAGATGCATGTAACATGTTTTTACTTTTCTCTGTTGCTTTACAGTTTTCTGTGTTATTTATGTGGGCTGAGAAAACAGCAGTTAGTTTACAGACTGAACGGAATTATACTTGATAATATATTTCAACTCTGTGTTGATAGAGGTTTAGGCTAGTGTCATTATCATTAATCATGAGTTTTGAACTTGTGGACAGTGTCAGATGATGGAAAAAAAGCTGAATCTTTCATGTGGTTGTGTGTTGTTTATGCAGCTACACTCTGTGTTCCTCCCAACAGATTCTTTTCATGTGAGAGACTTTGATCCACTCCTGAACAGCAGCCTGCAAACCCACCTGTCCGACGAACAGTCCGTCTGCATATTGACAATCGGAGCGGAGGAGAGACCCACAGTGACCGAAGAGACCTAACCAGACCGGGGGGCAGCCATGTTGATCGTCCTAGCCTTCATTATCCTTTTCCATCTGGCTGGAGCCATCGTGCTGTTTGTTGCCACCATTCACAATGTAAGTCCACACTGAAAAGGTTTTGTTTGACAGAGATGGTACTGTTTTTTTTTTTTGTTTTTTTAACCATGTGTTGCTGCTTGGTGCAGGCATGGTGGGTGGTGTCGCCAGCTGGACGTGACGTAATCTACACCGATTTGTGGTACTCCTGCAACTCCACCTGCTACCCGGTGGAAAACAGTCACACTACTGAAGCAGGTACGCCTGCGTTCAGCTGCATGTCACCCCCCCCGTGTGTGTACATTTGTGGTAACGCCTCTCTGTATTCTCTCCCCTCAGCCTATCTGCAGGCAGTTCAGGCCTCCATGATCCTGGCAAGCATCTTATGCTGCGTCAGCTTCTTCGTCTTCATCCTCCAGCTCTTCAGGATCAAACAGGGAGAGAGATTCATTTTCACAGCCATCATCCAGCTTTTGGCCTGTGGGTGAAATATATGCATTTTATTTTTGAGAGGAAAACGTATTTAGGGTATTAAGATGTATCTTGTTTACTATGATTGCAGTTCTAGCATTTTAAACCCATGTATGCAGGATTGTGCAAATCAAACCAATCAGCTTCCTCTCTTCCTCTTTCTGGTCGCAGCTCTCTGTGTGATGATCGCTGTGTCCATCTACACGGCGGAGAAAAAGAGCTTTCACGTCGCCAGTCTCCGGGATGGTTCCTACGGCGCCTCGTATATCCTGGCGTGGATCAGCTTCCCCATGACTCTAATCAGCGGCCTCATGTACCTGGTGCTCAGGAAACGTAAATAGACACAGTAGGCTGATTTAGAGGCTTTTCAAATGTTTCACTTGGAACTGTGACATGTATGCATTCAAACAATATTTCTCAATGAATGTTCTTTTCTAACTCTTAGATTTTTTTTTTTTTTTTGCTTTACAATTTCATATTTCAAGGTCACATTTTCAGCCAGTTTACATTGAAAAACATTCAGCGACACATTTTTTTGTCCCTTGCACACAAAAAAAAAACAAAAAAAAACACATTGCTATATGCTTTTCCTCTTTTTGACATCTCCTGGTACATTTGTTTTGCAGAATTATAGTCTTTAGAATGGCAAGGCATTGTAAGTGTTATCAGGGCTTTTTTTCTGCTGCTGTGCATGATGGCCACTGAAACATGCTTCTTCAGTCACATTTGCCCTGCGGTGAAAAGCATAGTATTACATTTGACAGCTTGGTACATTTGCAAGATCAATTAATTCATACAAACCTGAGGTCAAATCGACTCGGTGCAAATGCACGTTAAATATGCCTCACTGCTTTGACTCACATTGATGCCTTGGTCGGTCAATAAAAAAGGCTTTTTGCTGATTTAATAGAAAACATGGCTCCACTGTCACTGTCCTTTCTGCACAAACACAAGACATAAGTTCAGTTCCAAGACACTGAACTTTTCTTCTCGTCTTGTGTTTTTGTCTTCTGCTTCTGATCGACTCCAAACCGGAGCTTTTTATGAGAATATTAAGATCTGAAGGATAAAAATTAAAGAGAAGTGCCTTTAACTAGAACGTCGGCCCTGGACTTCCTGACGGTTCCACACGTCTTGTCAAGCTTTAGTAAACAGAATTTATTTTGTACATATTTGCTGTGTATGTATAGTTCAGGTTGGACACAAGTCAGAAAATCATATAAAAAAAAAAAGCAATGAGTTCAAAGTTAACCCTAGCATAGAGGATGTGTAGTGAAGTTTTAGTTTCAATATAATAAGTAGGATTTTAACGCTTTTGTTTGTATTCTTTTGTTACTGACTTGTGTTTTCTTGGTGGAAAAGGAACCAATGATGTGCTGTGATATATGGGATTAAAAATAACAAAATAGAGACATGTAAACTTGAATTAAGAATAGACAGATCATTGTGAAGTATCTTTTTTTTCTGTTCACAGCTTCACTGCATTAAGACAAAAGCTATTTATTGTGTAAAACCACTGTTTTGTTCATTGCTTAGCATCTTGTCATTGAAAATTCATTGAGGAACTGCGTCTGGCCATGACCTGGTTATTGTTTGGTACATCACTGAACACAACGTCTGTCATTTACCGTCAATAGATATGGGACTGTATTATTCCTGCTGCCATATTCAACACAGTTGATGATGTTTAGTGGATGAACCTCGATAGAAACAGACCAGCAAGGTATTAATTTTTCAGCTCTGTGGACCGAAAACCAAAACCGAAGTAGCTGCCTGGTTTATTGATGAGATTAATTCACTCCTTTGGATCTCACACTGTAATTTGTGATGGAAATGTTGGCTGTAGTTCGAATAACAGAGTGCGGTGACCAGCGTCGATGAACAAGTAAAAAAAATAATGGAGTCCATTTTGCTTGTCGATCTGAAATGGATACTTGAAAAAACAACTGAGGCCATGATTGTGATGTTTGTTCTTCAGTCAAGTTTGTAAAGTACTTCACTAATTCATGTGTGAAAGAAAGTGATTTTCTTTATCTGTTTTGCAAATTCAAAAACTCATTCTCAGTTCAGGTGTATGAAAGAGGACCATGTGACATTTCAAATCAGTTTGTTGTGTTTTATCTGAATTTTGGTGTAATCCACGGGGTCTGAGCATGTGGGAAGGTGGGATTAATAAACAATCCAAAACAGAGCTCTTTTCATGCGCGTTAAATTCTGATATGTTTTGATCTGGATCTATACTTTGTAACTGAGCCCGAGGCTCTCTGGTGCTTCACGGTTGGGGCCTACTCCACATTTTGAGAGCCACTGATATGATGTAGTCAACATGAACAGAGCCATACAGATAGTGGAAACACGGCAACATCCGGACAAACCAACATGAGCAACTGAAGCCAGAACTGTATTAATGTGGATTTGTCTTGTTGAAATATTTCTAAAACCTATTGAGGTATTTGCTCCTCGTTAAGTGTCTCATGTTGCTTTGTGAGTCTTTGAGGCCTTAATTAAAGAGCAATTTGTTTTTCTGCATGTTTTTCTTTTAATTTATCTTTAATTTTGATCAATTTTGCATATATTGTTTCTGCCTCTCATGAGATCATCTGCTTTCATTGTGTTGGTGTAGGTAAATCACAAGATATTTATTCTGACCTCTGTTGATATGAATGGCAGCTTCAGCAATACTTTCTAACGCCTGTCTGTTTTCATGAATTAAACATGTCAGCTGACTGAAATGTCGTCTGCTATTGACACCCAGTGGACTGATGGAAAATTACACCATAGGTGCCAGGTCCTCAAACTCCTGCATAAAGTGTTTCTGCTCACTGAATTCTGAGTAACTATGTAACAGATGAAGGAAGAAAGACTCACACCACCTGGAAAGCCTAGAATTGCTGTTTTTTTCATTCTTGCTCATCACATGTCAGATGAAAATCTAAATAAAAGTGTTGAAGAATAAATATTGCATCAGTTCTCAGTTATTTAACATTACGTCCTGTCTTGTTATGCACCTGTAAAGCAATCCTCTCATCCACCCATTTAACATAATTTATCTGCAGAAAAGCCAAAGGAGATAAAGAAACTCATATGCGAGAGGAGCAAATACCTTAATTTATAATTATAATTTTATTTATAATTTCAAACAGTGCCACAAACTCAAATTTCACACAAATTGGAAAACTTTAAGCTTTTTATTTTGATTCTTCCTAGTTTCACGTTAAAACAACGAAAACAAACAAAAGCATATTTCATGAGGTGAGTTTCTTGAAATAAAAACAGGGTGCGTGGTTTATAAGGAACAACAGTAGAAACTGAAAAGTGTAGAAAACAGTGTTCAAAACAAAGTTTGTACAAACTGGAACAATTGAAAACAAACTAGACCCCGCCCATTTCTCCAATTAGCCAACCGGTACAAAGCTCACCTGTCAGGACTGATGTGCACTCCAGTGATTTCCTGAAACAGATTATAGCTCTAATGTGAAATTACCATCATTTAGCCAAACACAGCAGTGATAACAATCTATGCGAACAAGTGAATTTCCATTTCATGAGCTGTCACTGCTCATAAGGTCCGTGGAGTCGCGTGGAGGACGTTTGTCGGACCTGAAGAATCACCTGCTTCGGCCAAACAGGAGTCTCCCACTATCAGGTAACGCCTCGCAATAAAATGGACATATATCAGACACAGTTACACATAAAGACACACACAGACATAACTCTGTCTGGGAGTAACACAGTAGTATCACCTGCAACACTTATTTATTTTATTTTTTTTTTCAGACAAACAAAAGACTCATTAACAACAATCATGGCCACCAGGGCCTCATTACACAGTGAAACAGTGAGTGTGTTTACATGCAGTCAATAACCCTTTCTTAACCAGAATATTAGCAATAACCCGGTTGCGCACAGCCATGTAAACACGTGCAAAAACCTGAATATGCTCATATTCCGGTTTTTAAAAACCTGAATATTACCCCTGGGTTACTCCTTTTCTAACCTGAATTTCTGGTCATATAAACGCGCATACTGAGTCAGTATTAAGCAGTCATAATGAAATAATAATGTCGGTTCACTAAATGTCTCATTCAGCTTCTCTTGCACTTCATGAAATCATTTCCATGATTCAGTATGCAACATTTGGACCCTCCTTATACGAGTGTTTGTAAATTGTGTAACCTAAGATAATGAAGGTCTACTCATCCTGAGAAAGCTTCATGTGATGAACACGCATCAATTACAGTGGCTGCCTTGGTGAGAGCATCTTGGAGTCTTGCTCAAAGGTATGGGCAGTCAGGGACTGGAATCAAACTGAAAGCCGAGGTATTGGAAGATAACCTAGTTTCCCACCTGAGTGACAGCATGGTGTCTGTGGAGACAAAACAGCCAGAATGTCATATACCCTTTAGTTATTTACCAACATTTACTTGAAACTACTCCATCTATTTAGTACTCATTTTATTCATCAAGTTTTGTTAATATTAAGAGGATATGTGGATACAGCGTCTTAGATTTCAGATGCTTGACCTGAATTATTCGTCTGAATACAGATGAATGCACAAACCGCAAACATTTCAACCATTTCAGTTCAGCGAAGGCCCGATATTGCACTCGTGCAGTTGGTCAGGCTCATCCTGATATTATGCTGTGTATGAGTGGGAGTGTAATTGTAAAGGGAGTCATTAGACCCACATTGGATGCCTACTTCCAGCATCAGCAATACTTGTGTATGTGTGTGTGTGTATATATATATATATATGTGTGTGTTTCTCCCCTAAACCGCTGGGATCCAGAGGGGAAGCATGGTGGAGAGATGAGCCTCCGAAGACCACTTAAAAACACACATCCATCACAGCATGCACATGCAGACACTCACAGTGGCCTCATTAAGGTTGACAGCAGAGAAGTGAGAGCTTATGAAAAGAGAGCGCGGAAAAGGGGAAACAAAGTCATATAGAGTAGGCAGATGGGGGACGAGGAGAGTGATTAGGCAGCAAAATCCTACTTCAAAGTGAAGCGCTGGCAGAACGGTGGCCTGCTTCTTCAGCCCCATTGCACCTGCAAAGTGAGTGATGTGTTTTGGACATTACACCGCTCATAAAGCCTTGCTTGAAAGCAGAGTGACATACTGTCCTAATTAGATTTAATTACATATTGGAAGTTTTAATGTTTGAGTGTGATTAACATAACACTGCATTCTGCATCCTCCTGCAAAATACACTCACTACAAGATGTTGTGCACACCTATTCACCCAGGGAGCTCAGCTTTCTGCTGTCACTTCTGGAGTTTCCTTTGTGAAGCATGTTTGGATGAATCAGGCTTTCTTCTACCGGCAGCTGTGCATGCTCAGATTTTGGTGTTTGTTACACTGCACCAACACAAAGCTTGCTTGTAAAAGACTGGTTTGAGTATGAGTTTATTTGGGTCATAATAAAAATGTTTCACACTTTTCGATTAATTCCTTCGGTTCCTGTTCTCACCTGGATAAAGTTGCCGATGAAGTTTTTCCTCCTGTGACAGATGTCTGAGCCGTGTCCGCTGCCTGATTGAGCCGAGCGACAGTTTCCTCCACGATGCTCCGCAGCCCCGTGAGAAGCAAGTCATGGTCCAGAAACGGAGCTCTCCCCTGTGCGCTGCTCAGCCCTGGCAGGCTCCAGTCTTACGTCAGATACACCCCTCGATGACTTCAACCTGGAGAAATACGAGCATCAGCAAAAGGTATTTTCAGACTTGTCCCAGCTGTGATGACCGTTTGAAAAGCAAGGTAATGAAAGGTGTGGTGCCTCAGCTCACATTGTCATTCATTTTATGCAGTTAAAACCTCCTCATCAGTGATGTTTTACATACATAAATATACGACTATGCCTGAAATGAAAAATGAAAAAATTATGAAGCTTCAGTGTGTTGATGATAACTTGCATTTCATTAATGGCTTTGGAAAAAAATGTTTGCTTACTATCAGAAAACCTTTCCTCTGCTGTCTGTCTTCAGTTGACCTCTACTCTGATGTTTCTGCTTCTGTTCAGTATCAGCCGTGCATGTCCTGGTTTCTTTTAAGATTGCAGACCCCCCCCCCCCTGCAGTTTACTCAAATTATGCATTAACGATGATAAATGCTTTGCTTCTGCTTTGATTCGCCTGCCTTCTTCTCCGTCCTTGTCTTTGGTGCTACATGCCAACAGGTCTGAAGGGAGCGCATGATAAATGGCCAATCAAATAAGGTCCAGGTAATGTTAGCAAATCAAAATTGGTGCTGATAAGGGCATCCTCCCTTCTTCCAAAAGGCCAATTGTTTGGTTTCTGCTGGCTGTCATTCTGTGAAGTGACAGGAGAGGGATGTTTGTGTTGGGCATCGGCTCTGAGCTCTGACCACTTAGGCTACGTTCACACTGCAGGCTGAAGTGACCCAAATCCGATTTTTTTGCCCCTATGCGACCTGTATCGGATCTTTTCCTGACAGTCTGAACGACACAGATCCGATTTTTTCAAATGCGACCCAGGCCACTTGGATATGTGGTCCTAAATCCGATACGTATCGGATCTTTTGCCATGCGACTTCAGTCTGAACGGCCAGGTCGCATTTATCCGACCTGCACGTCACGATGTGGGGCGCTGAAGACATGTGTCTTACCGTGAGTGTTAAAAAAAGGCGCTCGCAGACGCACATTAAGGGAGTTCTTGTCATCCGAAAAATATTATTGAACTCCGTATCATTAAAGCCTCTCATCACTGTCCCCCCACTCCTGACTGCGTTTCTCTGTTGCTGCCGCTGCCCCACAAAACGCCATGGCCAAAAACTTGGCTCTCTTCCTTCTCATTCGCTAAATTGTGCAGCGCCAGGACAACGGGGAGGAAAAATAATAATAATATCCACATGCGCGCTCTCCCTCGCTCCCTCTCTCTCTCTCTCTCTCTCTCTCTCTCCCTCTCTCGCTCCCTGTCTCTCTCTCTCTCTCTCTCTCTCTCTCTCTCTCTCACACACACACACACACAGAGAAGGAGCTCGGCGCGGCTGATTAGAAGCGCAGCACTGAAATGATTGCTCACTATTCAATTGTAAGAATACGTGTTTGATCAGTTCTTAAATAAATCATCGACGCTTGAAAAGCTGCAGATTCTGTATGTTGTTTCTGGGTTCCGCAAACACTGAAGCGCGCTGCTGCGTGACGTCGTTCTGTCCTCTTCTGCGCATGCGGGACACTTTTGGGTGGTATTCCGTTCAGACGGGAGATCACATACAAGTCGCATTTTATTGTAAATGTGAACGAACTCGCAAAAAAATCGGATTTCACAAAAACATCCGAATTGAGCATTAAGCCCTGCAGTGTGAACGTAGCCTTAGCCTCAGGGGGCTGGGTCTGAGCTTTAATCACCTCACAGACCAGGGGAGGAAACCTGCTGACTGAAACCCAGCAAGTCACGCTGCAACCTGGAATATCTCAAGCAGGCCCCTTACAGGCTAGCTCACAAACTCTGTTTTAACTGTATTTGGAGTACTTATTCAAGAGTAGATTAGTCTTTTGAAGGATCTGTTATTTTTCCTTTCCTGCTGCTTTTTAACATGATGGACTCAGACTGGCTTCTGCTAAGACAATATGAGTATAATTATTTGAATTAATTGATTCTTCAATTCACCATTATACATGACAGTATGTTGGCAAGTATTTTAAAGAGATTTGGGTTAACCTTTGGGAGCCACTGAGGGATTCTGTCCATGATATTGTGCTAAGAGGGGCAAAGTGGGTGAATTCTTACAATTTCATGCTTCTTTTATTAAACTCTCAGTCAGTTCCTTCTCATGTCCTTCTACATCTATGAATCTTTTCTCATTCTTGTTGTCTTATTGGCAGGGACATCGGTAGAAACACACCTTGAATGTGTTGAATGTGGTTTTACATTGGTTCAGTGGAGTGTTTATATGTCAGTTATTCTTTTTTTCTTTCTGTTGACATGGTGTACCTGCTGCCTCATTTTCATTTTCTAAAGGAAAGCACTGACAACCTGTAATGGTGTGAAAACAAGGACATAAGGAAAATACCTCTTCCCAGCTTCCCACTGCACTGTTTTAAAACTGCAGTCCACTCGAACACTGAGGAGGAGGACTGCTTTCTGACAGCTCCATCAACTGACAGTTTAGCAGCCTGGTACCTGAACAAAAGAATAATTGGTTCAACAGTTTAATATTTCTTAGGCTGACTAGTGAGGAAGCTGATTGGCAACTTTCAATTCCAATATCAACATTTCCTCTTCGTAAAACAAAGATCGATAAGTTGAATTGTGTTTTAGGATAGATTAAAAGATCCTGAAGCTGATTTGTATGATGAGTTTGTTGATACGTGAAACTTAATCAGTCCGAGTCAAAGTAGCGGATCGGTCACCAGCGGCCATTAACGGCAGCTTAGTTGCTCACAGGTGGATCGGGCTGCTCTCCTGTGTTTTAGCCATGAGCTGGAATCAGTTAAAGTGGAGCGAAAATGATCAAAGTCAAATGTTTGAATGTTGATGATTTGGCTGAGGTGAGGAAATGTGTGGTGGAGGGCTGCAGGGTTTGAGCTGTCGCTTTAAAACTTGGTTTGACAACATTAAAGCTGGATGTGCTGCCTCCTGTCAGTGCTCTGACACACATGGGGATTGTCCCGTCTGCTGCTTGTTTTGTCACTTTACGTTTTCTCCCCTCGGTTCTTTTCAGTTGTCAGCAGAGCAGAAGCCTTGTTAGCGTAACTCACTCTGAGGTGTGCTGACACACACCCCTGCAGTCTGGAATAAACATGCACATGTAGACCCAAACACAAAGGCTAAGATTTAAACAAATACCACGCTCATACATCGTCATTTTCACTTGAGGACTTTCACACATCCACATGCAGGCAGTGACAGTGACAAATAGTTTTAGAAATATGAAAAATGTTTGTAGCAAAGACTTGTCAAATGCTAGTTACTTAAACTTACCTTAATGGTGTGAACGCAGAGTGCTGTGACACATTTGCTGAGCTACCAGCATTGTGTGGGTCAATGTAATGACTGATTCACTCATTAAGTTCCGCTGAAGTTTCCAGGCAGACGTGCTGCGTGAATCAGCATTATTTAAGCCCACTTTATTTAACTGTTTGTGTTCCTGCAAGGTGTTGCACCGAACTCAGTTCCAGCAACAACGAAACATCTGACTTTAGCGAGCAGAATGTAGACAAAAGCATCAAGCAGCTTTTATAAAAGTCAACTAATCTTTATTTTGAAGCAGTGATAACATTACTGGCAATATGGAGACAGTCTGACATCGGCTAAAGCTAACAGCAGCAGCAACCATTGCAGGGAAATTCAAGTAATAAGTAGTGAAGTACATTTAACATAGTAGTAATGCCATATGTATCCATCCATCCAGGGCACACTCTGGGTAAATTGCCAGATATTACTGTCTGATAGAGAATAAATAGCACGGCACGCAGTTTCCAGAGTTGCGAGTTATTTTGCGTTTGTATGCCTCCAAAAATAAACTGTTTTGATGAATTGGGTTCGGGGCGTTGAAGTGCTTTTTCACATTTGGAGATTTTCAGACCAACTGTTTGTGTCTTTGTGCGAAGCTGAACCAGCTGCTGGCAGAAGATTTATACCACACAGATACAGCAGAGATAGATTAGGTGAAAATAAAAAAAAATATATATTTTTTTCCCATTCATGATGAAATATCATGTTTGTAATTCCAAACATCTAATACTTGGTGCTCTTTTTGCTAATCCCATAGGGAATCAATGTTTTTCTTGGTCATAGGGAGCCAAGTTCAAGTCCCCTTGATGTCCTCCCTGCTCTCGTTTGCAGTGTTGTCTTCCACTCTATTGAGCTCCGTAGGGTGGAAATGATTAATATCTCCCTAAACCATGGCTCCGTTCCCAGCTTCTTTTAAAACGCTGTTGTAGAGCCATTATTAATGAAACCCCATTTGGATCGATCACATCCAAACAGCTTCAGATCAATATCCAAATTACCTTGTGTGTCAGAGATTTTAGAAAAGACAATAGCTGAGCAACTTCACTATTTTTTTTGGAGACAACCATTGTGATGGATACTTTCCAGTTTGGTTTTTGCAAGTTACACAGAAACTGCTTCACAGACCGGGATCGCTGCTCTGCTTTTGATACTATTGATCACAGCATCATGATTAACAGGCATAAGGATTTCTGTACATTTTTTTTATGCATCCTATCTAACTGAGGGATTTATTATTGTTAATTTAAATGTGTTACTGTCTGATACAGAAATCCTACCTTGTGGGATACCCCAGGATCTGGTCTGGATCCGGTTCTCTTCATAGTCCCTCTTCGCCTTATTAGTGAAAGTTACAGTACAATTTACTATCAGTTGTACATTGGTGACATCCAGCTATCTTGTTCCTTCAAAAGTTCTGACTTTTAGAACTTGGCTCCATTCAAAAATTACCACACAGTCAGTCCCATGTATTCAGCTTGAAACTCATCCACTGATTATTTTTATACGTGTTGCCTGTTATTGTGAAGCACTTTTTATTTGTAAACAGTGATATAAAAATAAAATGTGCTGAATTGGTGACCTTAGAAGGACTTGTATGTATTAGTTGTTTTGTTGAGATAATTTTTGACTAGATGCGTGATATTGATCAGTGGGAATTGCTTATTGTGTGAAAAGGTTTACTGTCAGTGAAACTGGAGTTATTCAGTATTATAGGGCCAGTGTAAAACAGCTCTGAAGGTGTGTTTTCCATCTTTGATGAAAAGGTATGTTAGTGAACCACATTTGCTTTCAGGTGTTTACATTTTGGTCTTCTGCCCCTGCATTCTGATGGTGAAACACTAGAGGGGGATGCTTAGCAGGATATGGCCTCCAAGGCTGACAGTCTCTCTCTCTCTCTCTCTCTCTCTCTCTCTCTCTCTCTCTCTCTCTCTCTCCTGCTCATGTGAGAGACAGTTATAATGTAACCCTAATTATAACCAAACACATGTAATTATAATGTTCCTCTTTAAAAAAAAACAGTAAAAGAGTGAAAGACTTCTTTCAAAGCAGTCTTCCTCTGTTCATGCTGACTGATTTTCAAGTCCACTGTCAATTCATTTACGTTGATATTAACCATATTTAATAAAAACAGGGACCTTGTAAAAGGGTGAGTCCAAGGCGCACACTCACACACCTTCTTGCAGAAGACGGAAGCAATAAATGACACTAAACACCCTTTTAGAACAGACAAGATCAAATCCTTCACGCATGAGTCACCTTCTGTTTGAGATTATTTATGCATATTATTTATTCATATTCTCATCTTGACTTACCCATATGTTTTAAAGGTCAGAGCACACTAAATGTTTTAGAAGGATAAAAAGTTATAGGGATCACAGTAATCATGGTGGTTCTCTCGGGACTCCTCAGAGAACGGTGCTGTCCAATCATAACCTTATCAGCTGTAACATGGCACAGCGGTGCTATCAAGTTTCAGACTTTCCACGTGGTAAATATTAATGCATGCATATAAAGCAAATACACTGTCAGGAAAAATGTCGGAAATATTTTGGAGGGGAACTTTTGTGGATCGCATGCTGAGTTAATCAAGCTTAACACAAACGGTAAATACTGCAGTACCAGGATAGCCAATGAGAAACACTTAAAGTACTCTCAAGAGTATAAAATAAGATCCTGCAGCCTGTAGTTCATTGTTTCAAGCAGGATAGAAATAGGTTATGAGTCATTGGTGCTCCTGTACTGGGCCCTTGTTATTCTAGATCTTGACTCTAGACCTCTCACTGTGGTACCCACAGCGTAGCCCTGGAGATCCCCGGACCACACTGCCCTTCGTCCACACTAAGCCTACAACCCTGCAAGGGGTCTCTGTCCCTTCTGCTGCTTCCTGTTCTGCTGTGGCTGCTGCTTGTAGCCCAGATCCAGGGGTCAAACCGGGACCTGCGCCAAAGATTTAATCTCTGTTGGTCGTGGAGCAGCTTGGGTTTTATTGTCACGTATGTGCAAATTAAAGAAATAAGGAATAAAGCATAGTAATTACTATACATAATTACAAGCTCATAGAGTTGGTAGTCAGTGGTTTTGTTGTTAACAGAGCCGAACTGGATTTTCTGGATCATCAACGTTATGCAAAGTTCAACCAGCCATTTGTCAAAAATAGCTTGAAAGAGACACACAACACCGGTTCAGCCCACTTAGGATTTACATAGACATATTTTTATCTTTCTTTTGGAGTTTATAGAAATTACTGTGTGGCTGGCTGTGAGTGCTACTGCAGTTGTCCAATTAGTGTGGAGTCGGACATGTTTTCTAAGCAGTCTGATGGCCTGGAGAGCCGCTGGCAGCCAAATTAGGCACGCATCAATCTTTTATGGACGTTGCGAAGTTGTTATATCTTTCGTTCTAAAGCCAGTGGGGCTCTCCTTTGCAGTCTTTCTTCATCGTATGTTTGATGAACTGAAAATAGGTGAGGAAGATAGTCCTGGATGACGTTCTGACTGCGACACAGTCACAATAACTACAGTCAGCTTTGGAGTCACTCGTGCAAAGAGTTCCCATGCATGCATGCATTGGCTCTTCAGGTTGAAATAGTCCTGCATTGTTTTGTGAAATAATTCTGCAAACGCATCTTTTCTCAGGCACCAGGCTTTTAATCGTTCCCAAAATTAATACATAAACCTACAGTGAGGTTGTCTTCCTGCATAACGCATTTATGGGACAGCCTACCAGAGAACCTGAGGGCTGTTTTTAAAAGCAGACTCAAGACCTTCATTTTTAATAAGGCTTTTAACTAATGTCCCCTTTTTCCTGTTGTGGGATTTTTGAAATTTTATTTATTAATTAATTTATTTTGGATATGTATACATAACAGCAGTGGGTGGGTGTTTGGGTTTCACTATTTTTATTTAGTTTTTAATCTGTAAAGTGCTTTGTGCCATGTTTTTGCTCTAAAAGCGTTAAAGCAAATAACATTTGATTTGATATTAAACGTCATAAATCATTTAGCTGCTGAATAAGCCGTGTTCGACTAATGTTCTTATTTGTTTTATCATTAGTGCCGCACTGCCGTTCTGCCTTTGTAAAGTGTGTTGTTTTCATGACTGATGTGCTTTCTAAAGCGTGTGAAGGTGCAACTATGCGTGTGTCTGAATCAAGGAATGGTAATCTGAGGATGCATCTGGTATATTATTTTGCATATTTTAACAGTCCACCGGTGAACTAAATGTGCCCCTGGTAGTACAAAATCACATTTTACTGCTGCCGTTAATTCATTGCCACTGCATTAGGCCATAAAAAGGGCCATAATCATAATTAGAAGTAAAGGTGGACAAATCATGGATGGATAGATAGATAGATCGCACTTTATTAATCCCTAAAAGGAAGTTCAAATACACATAAACCCTAATCTGCTCTGTGCATCTCCTGGGGTGAGGAGAAGGTAAGGTTCTCAGCTGCATTGATGTTTCGCATTATGGTATTATTATTAGATATTATGGGCCAATGCTAATTTTCAGCGAGAGTGAAGATGATGTTTCTGTTCGAAATGAAAAAATAAAAAAGAATCAGGTGCTGTCACGTCTGTAGCTCACCCAGTCAGTCACATCTGGAACATCCAGCCAAATTCACAACTAATGTGGCAGAAATTGAACAGTGCAAGTTGCATTCAGAGCTGAAGTTGAATGTGTTATATAGAATTTTGCTTGTTAAAAATTTAGATAATAGTATACAATATTTGAGATCCTGGCTTGAGATTTCTTTTGGTTGATCTTCTATTTTTTTCCCTATAGGTTGATAGGTTCTCTCAGCATTTGGAGGTATGACAATAAACACATTTTCTTCATTGTCACACAGAACTAGAAGGACTTGATTCACAAACAGAACCGACATTAATCTGAATCATGAACACCAGTAAATCCAAATCAGCTTCTACTTGTTTTGTCTGTATGTTTTCTGCTCCTTCCGCTGTTTTTTTTTTTTCTTTCCCATTTTGTTTTGTGGCGCTTATTATTCTTAGAAAGTTTGTCTGTCATGTGACTTTCTCTTTAAATGGAGACCTTGGGATACCACTGGGAATCATTTGCTCTGTCCTTTTTGATACTTCCCTGCCGTCTCTGAATAGCGGTGGGCATCTGCAGCCGAAGATAGCTCCGGTAAGAATGTTAATGCAACATCCTTGTTTGACAACATCGAGCATTAATATTTCAGATGGGAAGCTTTCAAAAGTAAAATGTTAAATATGAAAGGCAAAGAGGAATGGACCTGGAGAAGAAAAGGTCAGGCTGGGATTTCTGACAGGTAACCAGGACAGAACCCGGTGATTGAGTTCAGCAGTCCTCATAATGTGTATTACAAACCATCATTAGTATTATTCCAGTTTCTGATGCATGGGAGGACAAAAACCCTTCATGTACCCACTGAACTATTCAAATGTAAAGAGAATGTTAGCTCACCTATATTGGAGCGGCGCGCACCACTCAATATTTTAGACATGTTTTTCTCTCTTTTGGATTTCAGCTCACAGGCAGTAAGTGTGTCTGCGCACGCGTGTGTGTGTGTGTGTGTTTGTGCACTGTAGTGCTGGAAGTAGGCCTGTAGAGTTTGATGTTTCTTTTCTTTGCTATCATAAATATTTGATTCAACTCACCATCCCCAGAAGGTTCTATCCAAATGAAAGCTAAAAGAGCATCGACAACAACCGCAACAGCAGCAGCCTCAGTGGGAAAATACAGCCAATCACCTTTTGCCTCGCAGAGGTGAGGTGTGCGCCGGGAAACGTCGATTACACAGGAGTTTTTTTTTTGTCAGGCCCAGTAAACAGGGAAATATGAAATGAATGAACAAATCACTGAAACACACCACGATCCAGAGAAGTGTTATCATGTGGATATATTCTGAGAAAATTGGGGGGGAAAGAAATGAGAGAAGCAGTGAAGCCTAAGCTGGATAATGACAAAAAAAGATGAAAGGTTGAAGAATGAAGGATGACACACATTAGGAAGCAGCGCTTTTTCTCCTTAAGCAGCGCGCGTGTGTGTTGGTGGACGTACGAGTGTGTGTGTGCAGTCATGGTTGAATGTGCATGTTAGGTTGCTTGTATTAATGGAGGGCTCCTGCTTGTTGTGGCGTGTGTTCCCAGTTTTATTGTTTTGGAAAAAGAAACTCAGACGGCCCTCTACCTTGCACGACTTTTATGAGAATAAAGGAGGAGGCAAGAGGGAAATAAAGGGAGAAGAAGACGAAGGAACGAGTGGACAGATCTCAGAAATGATTGTACGATTGAGGGATAAACAGCCATCTCATTTTTAGCCAGTAATGATAATGTCCCCCTGCTGAAATGACAACAGATCTCGATACTATCGGCTGCAGACAGCCAATTTGCTAAATGACCCTTTATACTATTAAGCGCAGCGAAAGACAATTTTCTGGAGAAGACACTTTGATACAGCCTCATTAACGACTGACCTTCAGAAGGTCTCCTATCCAGGTAAAACACAGATAAATGTCAACATACGTTACTTTGAGAGTAAGATCATTTCATGTACTCTTCTGCTCCACGATACACAGTGAATAAATTTAGGAGCTTTTAGGGGGACAACATCTTGGCGCTGCTCAAATCAGCACTTTCCAATTTTGGGGTGCTTGTAGTGTTAGTTTATAGCTGGGCTCAATTATATACGGTATTTCAAAATGTGTTTTCCCACTGAATTTTCAAATTTCTTTCATATCGTCCCTCAGATTTAATGTCCTTGTTTATAAAACTGCATGTAGCCGTCGTGAAGTCGGCCCACCTGAAAACCATTAACTAATAATCAACAGTGCACAGACAGTACATGGCACAAAGTTCATGGATGAAGTTCATCATTAAAGAACATTACTGGCTTCAGTTTAAACCTTTAGGCTCTCTGGCTTCATCACACTGCAGCCTCAGTAATTTGAGGAAACAGAGCTGAAGAGAACAATTCTAAGTAGATTTTGGTCATATCAGGTTGGCTCTTCATTAAATGTGTCAGACGTGTCAAGAAAGAGCAGCAGATTACAATTTATTGTTGTGTTTGTGAGACGACCTGGACTGATTATTTTTTAATGCAGTCACTTTGTTTTGAGCTGTATTCAGTAGTTGACAATCTAGCAGTTCATAGTCTTTTTTTCCAAGACCTTTTTATAGAGTCACTGCTAATTATAATTGAACTTAACACTTTTAAACATTTATTTGATGCACATTTGTTTTTTTCTCTCCAAGGATTAAACACAAAAACCAAAAAACAAACCGTAAACTTTGTCTTGCAGTCAAACCCTCAATTATCACCTTGTCAGAGTGAGAATCATATCACAGAGAAGCTGACACCATGAGAAAATTCTGTCTAACCTTCATTACAGAGCTGTTTGAACCATTGCAACAAACATCCAAATTTGCTTATTGCACATTTGGACCACATCAAACATGCATTTCCTTTGTGCTTTTGCCAGGTTGATATGAATCTGCTGACAGAGGAAGTGTGCGTCTCTCCTTATGTGTACTTTCTGTGGTGTCCTAGTTTATGCCAGGCAGCCTTCGAGGTCAAATAAGGAGCGAACTTTCCCCATCGTGTGAAGAAGAATCGTACCCACAGGCACACGAGCACGCGCCTACGCATGCGTCTACGCATGCATACACACACAAATACGAACACAGACATATACACAATTAATTTCTGTTCTAAATTCAGATTGGTCATGCTGTCAGGATATATTTTCATAGATGCAATTAAAGCAACGTCATCAGCCACATGATCAATGACATCCGCAAACCAGACTGCCAGCTTCCACCGTTCCTGCAGGGTTAGGACACACACACACACACACACATGCACACACTGCTTATCACACATCAAACAAAAAAAAAAAAAAGGTACACATTTACACATTTTCCAAGTCATGCGTCATGATGGCTTAATACACATGAGGTCTAAAACAGTGTCACTTGAAATAAAGTCGATGTAAAAATGCAGGCAGAGGACAAAGCAGTGCCACATACCATCACCACAGACAGGTCAGCATATGATGACACAGCCAGGATGGACACCACAGCTAGCAGGCATGTTTGCACGCACACACACACATATACACACACTCACACACTCACAAACAATTTATTGTGAGCGAACAGCAGACATCATGGGACTTGACGTGGGCCGGGGGTTTTCATCTGATTGGCTGTCAGATGCACTCTGGTTGTCGTGACAACGGCTGTCCCTGCAGGACACTAGCAGCCCGAGCTCGGCGTGGAACCGAGCTGTGACACTGATGAGGGAGTCAGAAACTTTTTAAGTCTTCTCGTGGATTCCCCCTTGATGAAATGTTTCTGTAGGTTTTTTTGTCATTAGGAACGTGGAGTTACGTGACGTGACCTTATCGGCTGTTGGTTCACGAACTAGGTGGAATTTCACTGTTGTGGATAAGTCATGTTTCTTTACTGTGAAGTGTGACAGACGATAGTCAGCAGCCTCTTGAAACAAACAAACAAAAAAAAAAACAGCTACAAATTCTTGATGAAACAGCAGTGTTTGGCACGCCTGCCTCCGAGTGACAAAACCTTGGTTTGATCGTTGGCTCTGGGCCAGATTAAAGTTTTCATGTTCTCCCTGTGCATGCATGGGTTTTCTCTGAACACACCAGCTTCTTCTCTTCTTCTTAGGTAGTTAACCTAAAATGCCCCTAAATGTTTCCTGAGGTCTGAAGGACTTTGAGCTGTCCATGCACAATTTATGAGTAGTTCTGCATTCTGTTTTTTGTTTGTGTTGTCTTTAAATGTAGTTTTCTCTTTGTTCTCCGACTTCTTACCACGATCCAAAGACATGCTTTTGAGTCAATCTGTTACTCAGAAGTACGTGTTCATGAGAAGAATGTGTGATTGTTTGTGTTTAGTGCGTGATGAACTGGCGGCCTTTTGAAGTTGTCTCTGGCATGTGTAGATGGATTGACAGTTTCCTTTTCCTCCATCCATCCATCCATCCATCCATCCATCCATCCAATCATGTATTCAGGACCATCAATTAACAAATCATAAAATAAATAAATTACAGATCATCCTTCTGTATTCAAGATGTTGACAGGTCACTCATCGGGATTATCTTTATTTTCCTGCTCAGGTAGGTTGATTTGAAAGCAGCAAATTGACCAAAATGTGCACATACAAGTTTATAAAAGTACATGCATCCCACGTCAAAAGAAATCAGTCTAACTAGACTCAAAAGCAAGGCTACATCCTGTCTTAACTTTTCCATATTCTGAAGTCATTTCACATCAAAGAGCAACATGACAGCAATTTCTGGTTCTTAACTGGTTATCTTGTCTTTTCCTCTCGATAGTAAAGCAAACGTCAGTGTCAGAACAGTATATAGGTCCCTGTCACAATCAATTACTGCATTACAGACAAATGTTCTCATGCTTTTCGGGAAAAAAATGAATAAATGAAAGTGCAGTAGCCACTAGTTGGTTTAATGATAACGCACTGCAGTGTAATGTATTGCAGTGTGTGTATGTCTGTGTGCGTTTCTTGATCTCATTCCTTTCCATTTTGCTCAAAATAGTCCCATTAAAAGGTGATTCTACTGCCTCACTGTGTGATTTTTCCAGCTTGGATAATGAAGCCACAGGAGACACAAATTCAGAGCAGTTAAATCATTCCTCTCTCACACACATATACACACACACACATGCACATATCGGAGACACAAAGTCTGCGATTGGAGTTAAATCACTTGACCTCTGACCTCTCCCTGGACCAATGAGAACATCCCTGTCACCCGGGTGCAGCCCCAACGACAGCCTATAAATAGCAGGCAATTTAGAACAAGAGAGAACGGGGCATCTCAGAGATTAATGACTTCTCTCTACATGCATTTTACTACTTTTTGTTCTATAAGGCTTATCTCTTCTCTTTCCCCTTACCATGCTCCACTTTGCTATCGCACTCTTTTTGTACTCTCCCAGCACTGGTACTACTCCTCGGTTCCATTGTTGTTGCCCGAGTTAACTGATGTTGTGTAACTCCGTCATAGTGAAGGCGTGTAGTGTGGCAGGAAATCTTTTAGTGATAAGCCAACACGTTCTCTCCCAAAACTCCCATCCAACTAGGTCATGGTTTCTGCATTTCATCAAGAGGCTTCTCGAATGAAAAGTGAATTGTGGGTCTCTTCTCGTGCTTTTTAGACTGAAGCACCTCAGGTTTGTGCAATGTGTTGACCAGTCAGGGTCAGTGTTCTACAACTCACAAAACAGACCTTGTTGAAGCACCACAGCCTCTTTGTCAGTCACCTCTCCGACTTTGTGGGCTAAAATAAGTGAGCTTGTGTTTTGTGTACTGAAGCTGGGAACTTGCTGCCATCTTCCGACGTTCTGCTTTTAAGATCACTGTCACCAGCCATGTGATGATCGGTAATCTCTTTTACCTGATCAATGCCTCACTTTCAACCTCTCACCCTGTGGTTCTCAATTTAAAATATACAGGCAGTGAAGACGTCTAAAGTAGTGCCATCGCTCTTCACGGTGCCCTCCGTGCCGGAGTATGAATGACGGATCGGATGGAAAATTCACAGAGGCTTGCCGCACAGCTTGAGAAGCTTTCACAGGGTGTCCCTGCTAACTGAGTCGATTGCCCTCTTGAAGCAGATCTAGGCTGCAAGCACACCTCTCAAGAATCTTCAAAGTGCTCGATACGGTCTGACAGTGCCCGTATGTGATCACTGGCAGACTTCTTTAGAGTGGACTCAGGCTGTTCAGGGAACTGGAGGTCCCTCAGTTGCTGGCATATCCTGTTTGGCATGAAATGTGAGAAATTTAGATCAGTAGATACATTTCATAAGTTTCATACATGCGACCTGCTGCATGTACATAAGATATCTGTTACTATAAATACTATGGTAGTGAGTGTCATCTGTTTATAAAGTGCAATATTGAAGTAGTTTGTAAGGACAAAAAAGCATTATTGTTTTGTCTCTGCTGGGTTATTTTTTCACCTAGAGATTTGCTCTGGAAAAGTAGGCTACTTTTCACACTTTTTTGAACAACTAACTGGTGTAAGCATGCTAGTTATCACATTCATTGCATTGTGGGCTTTTTGTCTTTGAATGAGCCCTTCTGATCTAGAACAGATCCTCTCACACATTTTGGATAAAACATCAAACCTGGAGCAATTGTCTGTTTCCACACACTGGTGACATGAAGCTAACACTGTAAACATGTGAAAAAAGTAAAACAATGTTTTAAAAACTGTGAACAAATGGAATGTGTTTGGAGGGGAAAGGTTCAACTCATGCATTGCTGTTCACCCCAAGCATATAGGAATTTCCTCAGCTAAATTAAGAGGTATCCACCCATTTATTTAATTTTGATATAATAATATGATAAAATAATGTACAGATGTTTTTCAGCTGTTCATTCATCCGTCAATCTTCTGTACCTGTTTCATCCTAATTCGGTTACACACACTCCACATTTGCTGCCTACTCACTCCTTAACAGTATAAGTAGAGACAGTCCCACAGGCTGAGCTTTTTCAATATGGTTTAATCTTCTGGGTATTTTCCATATGCTAGACTTTTCGCTTTTGATTCCTTCTTTTGGTCAGCTGTGCAAGAGCGGCGACTTGTGTATCCTGGCAATTCACCCAGCATAAGCGGAGTTCTACCCCTGCATGGATAAAGTAGTCAAGAAGGTGGATGGAGAGACGCAATTGTCTCGACTGGGCTGTGACAGAGGGGGAACTTGGGTGAAGTAATTATTTAGGTGTCTTGTGGTGTCTGGCACCCAGACATGATCAGTAGATCTGTTTCTTGTAAACTTTGAGGACAGGCCTCTGTGGATTGGACTTACAGGTGTTTTGCCAGAAAATCCCACAGATGCTCGATGTGATTTAGATCAGGGGAATTTGGAGAGCAATCAACACTTTGAACTCTTTGTTATGCTCCTGAAACCAGATTGGCTGAATAAAATAACTCAGCATTTCACCAGCTAACACCACCTATTAATGCAGCCCTGCTAAGAGACTCAAATCCTTTGTTTTCCTCTCAGGAATGACCTGAGGATTGAGGGATGGAGGGACGGATGTCATGGGTGATGCTCTTCTGTCACTTTCGGTTAGGGTGACACAACCTCGTATTGAGCGCTTGACTATGTGCACATACTTGTGCGTGTACAAATGCACATATGTGTACACATCTCCATTTGTGTGTGTGTTTGTGTGGGTGTGCGTACTCTTGCATTTCTCTGCATAGGTATGCATGCTCATGTGCACTCTGCTTGCCGCACCTGCCCCCTGGCCATGGCTTCATTAAACATTTAATTAATGCCAAACATGATTTGAATCATCAGATTAAATGTCCCCGTACAGATGCACACGTGCAGACAGAAATACACCCCGACACACAGAAACCGAGGCAGCACCTTCCCAACCGGGGCAATGAAATCAAACATATGCCATGTAGCTGACAGTATCATTCATGTCTGTGCAAAAAACTCAGCTGACAATTACAGATTATGATGGATGCAGCAGTCACATATTGCAGATTATTTTTAACCACGAGTTCGAAAGAGACTTAATTGTGTGCAGGATTTAGAGTGAATAAAGGAAATTAGTTTTTGAAACAGTGGGGTAATTCCTTGGCTGCATGCACCAATAAATGTATTATGCAGTAAGATTGTGGCTCTCATACCTGCCACATTCTGAATTTTTATTGGGCGTACCTATGCATCACTGCCTGGATTGCGCTGGTCTGATGAGCTTGAATCTCTTACAGTAATAGAGCCCCCGTTAGTCCTGATTGTTTTATGCCTTCATTTGCCACACACCCGATAAGGAATTTATCAGAAAATGATTCATGAATCAACAAAAGAGACATATAAGTGGCATCTATGCCCAAATTTGTGAATTTGATCTCAGCTCTGGCTGTCGCACCTTTAGCCCATGATTCGCTTCTTTATTTTCTTCAGGAAAAACTTTCATTGATGCTTTTCTCTCACTCCTCACGAGTTTCAGTGACACTTTTTTCAATGCCTTCTTTTATTTTCTACTGTAGATATTTTTCAATTTTTAGAGCAAGCTAGTGGCAGCTATGTTCCCCTCATGAGTGGGATATGAAACGTAAGAACCTACATTGCTGCACACTACCACTAGCAGGAATGTGGATCAGTGAAATAGGGTAAAACAAGGTCATTGTTTTTGATGCAGTCAAACAAAAATGGTTACAAATTTGATTTGAACGCTGGAAGCGGAGGCTTATTAGAGAGAATTAAGCTGACACTCACCCAGGTTTATGTTGCATACTAATGACACACTGCGTTGAGCTGTTTGTGCTTCCCCCTGTTGCTCCTGCATCTCTGCGTCAGGTGTCTATGAAGAGGTTAATTTTCCACTCCAGTAACAAGCTTAACTGATGATAGACCACTTCCCTGGGTTTTTTTTCCCCGCCCCCTCGGCCCCTTGTGCTCTCCAGCCTTTATTTAGTATTTAGCATCAGTGAAAAGTGCTGTGATTAAAGGGAAGTTCAGGTGGATTTGATTAAAGGGGACATGGAGTGGACCTGACTCAAGGGTTTATTTCATTTTATGTTTTTTACCCTACACTGATTAACTGGGATATTTCTTAACCCACTCCCAAGGCCATGGCAGAATACAGCGTCAGTGTTTGTTTTTTTTTTCTTTTTTTTTTTTCCAAACTTCATAACCCACTGAAGTGTGTTTTCTGAACCATGTAGGTTCAAAAAGTGTGCCTTAAATACGTTGGAAGGACAATCAATAGTAGAAAGATATGGCAGGGGTGCAACAGGGATAGACTGAGAGTCAAACTGAGGGAAAAAACACAAAAAGATGCTTAAGCGACATCTTATTAGTTCTCTCTCGTCACTCTTGTGAGTCCATTGTGAGCGGAGGCTGAAAGCTACCACCGAGACACACCCTGTGTGGGTGACTTAATGAAATATGAAAGATTTGGTTCAAATCCCATCTGTGTAACAAGCCCACATATTCATTTTTTACCTGATAGGCTGTCACATTATGGATTCTAAAGACACTCACTGTCATTTTAGTTTGACTTTAACTATGCCTCTAACCCTCTTCCTTCCTTCATGACACTGATATATATTTCAATATGGTTGGGATTACACGCCGCAACACAGAATTTGTCATGAATTTAAGATTTAAGTCAAGGGACTCACAAATTAGGAGGTTTAGTAATGGTCTTAACAGGATATTTACCTTATTTAGCTTGAGTCATGTGCATCCAGTGCACAACATGAGCTGTTCACATTGGCTCGACATGCAAATAATGAGATGTAGGCTCTTCTAATATGAACAAAATAGGAATAGAATTTTTTAATTATATTTTTTTTACAGTGAATGAATCAACAGTTGTGATATTTAGATGTGCAATCCCCATAAAATCAACTTCTTGAAATACCATTGGAAACATTTTTATCCAGTTGAGGGCATGGAACAATATTTACCTGACTCTAACCAGCTGTAGTGTTTATGTGCGCACGTGTAGATTTATGATGTCGGACGGAGCAATTTGAGTATTTCGAGACAATGTAGATATTTTAATGGAGGCCTTTTCTGGTGTTTTTCTTTATTGTTTATCTTGCTTTTGTATGGGATATTAAAAGTGCCTCCTGCCTCTGCCACAGCTGAACCAACATTTATTCTAACTTAGTTCAATAGTAGATTAAATCTTTAAATAGCAGAGGACTAAGAAAGTGTTTAGAAAGCCGTATGTATGTATGTATGGGTACAAATGGAATATACATTATATTGATGTTTGTATATTTCCATTGGGGTTTCATAATGTGTATTGAGTAGGAATTTCAGTGGGCATGAACCCAGGCTCAGTCACTGGAAATTACATTTTATAACAGAAGCACATAATGTGCATTTGTGGGACGAACTCCAGCTGAATGAAAAGAAAATTTATATATTTGCATCTGCAGTTGGACTACAGCTCCTCATCACCTGATTAGGACGTGTTTTCTTCTAGCTACACGAGTCACATTATTGAACTACATCCTCCAAATTGTACAGAAAAAAAAGAGTCATGCCCTGACTTGAGATTTCGAAGAAAATGAGTTACTCACACATACCGTGTGAGTCATCACTGCTGGATACAGATTTGTGTTAGAGCCCGCAGGGTGCGACAAGAGTCCACGAAAAAAACAAACAAATGATCGGAAGTGAACATTTGAAACCAAAATAAATCGTCGGTTTTCACCACCAGACACAGAACCCAAGACGACCAATTACAGGGAAAACACTTGAGAAAAGCAGAGAGGAGGAAAAATAAGAAAGTTGGAGAGATAGAGCGAGGCTAAATGTTGAATCTCTAATTGGTCTGAAGTGCAAAATTGTGTGTGCATGTGTGCGAGCCCGCTTGCATGTGCAACAGTAAAGCGAGTAATTAGGTCTGAGAGAGCCCCTCATTATAAAAGGCTCTTGCAGCTGTTGTTAATTAAACACAGCAGTCCTCCACAAAGTGTCATGTAACAGTAATGCCACCAATCACAGACTCTCCTTATTTGTCAAGTTCAGATGCAGTGCAGTGAAAAGGATAGCTGCACTCCTGTCAGGGACGGCTCCGCGCACCGCATCGCCGGAACCTTTTTCATCACGAAGGACTCGCTGTTAATGGCACAAAGCTTGGACACTTCTTTGGTACTAAATGTGGGGGAGTTTCAGCTCCTCTGGGACACAGTTCATCATTTAAACGGTGTGGGTGGTTTTGTAACCCATAATTTATAGGTGGGAAAATGGGTTTAAAGTGCTGATGGTTAAATCTCTTCAAACTTTGGTTAACTGAGAGAAAAAGAAGAAGTCCTCAGAGCACTTTCGCTGGTCTTATGAAAGTGATAGAGTCATCCATCCATCCATCCATCAGTTGTTTTTGTTATATTTGTATGTCATTTCAAAATGTTTTTATCAATTGGGCTTTTTTGTGAATGAATCCAAATAATTTACACTTTTATTTATATTCAAATTCTGTCCATTTCTATTTGCAGAGCTTGAATACACAGCAGATAGAAACGTAACATAATACAGTTCAGTCTGTTACTAAAACAAAAAGAATTCTTTCCAATAAAAAGTGGGGTAATATATCATTCCAGTGTCATCTTTGAGTTTGGTATCTGACAAGAACAGTATTAGGTGCTGTTTACATGCAACGCTTTCAAGTAAAAACGGAAAACTTTTGAGGTGTTTCGGGTTTTTGTTTACATGACAGCGGTGGTCCGAGCCACTGAAAACTCCTCAACTTTCAAGTGACAATTTAGCGCTGTTAGCGGTACTTGCAATGAATATGGCAGGGCACATTCTACACATCACTGAATATTTGTAACATATTTATGGTGGAAAATAAGTATTTTTAAAGTTGAAAAACTCCTAAATGCACCTTTAAGAGTGACCGAAAATTACTCCATAAATCAGCTGCTTCTTGGTGATGCCTCCTGATTTCACTACTATTTAATCGTATTTGTGTAAAGTCATGACTGTCATTTTATTTGATGCAGAAAGCATAAACAAAAAAAAGACAGCTTTTAGAGGTTATATGATCTTTTTTGCCCTGTTGTTGCTGTTTGTGATTCACATCACTTATTTTTATGACAAATGACAAGCTCCTGTGCTAAACCAGTCAAGGCAAAGTAATCGCAGCAGAAGTTCATAAATATATAGATTTTCCAAAAGCTTTCATCGTGTTACATTTATTTTTCAGCTGCTTTCATACAATACATTTGTTTTATCAAAAAAACTACACAGGATGACAAACTGAGTGTTTTATTTAATATTTCTGTGCATCTGCAGATAGCAAACTTTTTCACTTTGAATGAATGCACACATTGACTTTATCATTTTCTGTCCCTCTTTACTGGACATTAAATGATTAATTTATGTATAATGTATCAGTAATGTGGCTGCACTGTTCATTTTATTCCTGCTATGACGAGACAAACACTCTTGTGAATTGTACCCGGCAGGAGATGAGATCCTCTTCTCTAAACTGCTACAGTCCCTCTTACCATAAAAGCATAGTGCGCTTGGCCCAAATTCTCCCAAAAACAATCCAAAATTCAGTCTTTTCTCTGAAGTCAGAAGATGTCTTCAGGGCAGTGCTGATATGGTCTTTTGACTGCCGCCAATCTTGCATGAAAGATCCTCACAAACACTGACAAAACTAACTGGTGGATATTTTATAAACGCAGAGTGAGAGTCTGTAGTTTCATCGGTTTATTTAAAGCTCCAACCAAAATGTGACTGAATCCTCCGGAGAATAAGTAGAACCCTGTTTGAACCATGATTTAAAGCTATAGTGCGTAACTTTTAAATGTCTATGAACGTCTGTTTTAGCCAAGCCACTACCAGTGGAGATGATAAAATGCAGATTCAGCCGATTGGCTCCTCTAACATGTCGCGGGATTTTTCAATATATATATTTCTTGCTTTGCGTGTCGACCGGCGACATTCCCGCGCTGGCGAGCAGGAAATGACGCATTTTACGTCACAACAAGAAGGGAGGGGGAGGACGCGCAGAGCGTCTCATAGCAACAGGCTCAGCTCAGGCAGAATGAGGAAGCGGCATGGCGGATAATCCAAAGAAATGGCCGAGAAAGAGTCCTGGAGTGGATCCTACCACCAGAAAAAAAGCCTGGACGGTTGGGAGAAGGAAAGTGACCGACGGAGAAGGCAAACTTGTCAGGTACAAATTAGCAGGCACCTTGTCTCCCGTTTGTAATAAGCTATTTGCGTTTCTGTGGCAAAAAAAAAAAAACAAAAAAAAAAACAATAATTACCTCTTCGGAAGAGTCCGTGTTTTTTTCACCAGCTGTCCTTGTTCACACACAATAAAAACCGTTTCCAACAGTGATTGGCGCTGTGGAAACGCGAATCACTGTGGCAGATTGGGGGAGGGGGGGAGGAGGGGGAACACCGGGGTGTACGTCATGTGGAAGCGCCGGCTTTATTGTTGTAAGAACGCAGAATTCCGCTAGAGGGCGACCGAAGTTACGCACTATAGCTTTAACTACTCCACATCTCAAAGAAGTATTGAAATTTGACTTGATGCCTTGGACTTTAAACAGTTTTCTTCTATTAATCTATATTTTAGCTGCATATGTTTGTAACATTCATTCATTCATTCATGAATGAATGAATGAATGAATGAATGAATGTTTGTAACAGTATGGCTGTAAAGACTCCAGTCAGAATGACTGAACGATCATTTTGTCTTTGTCTTCTATTGTTAACTTTCCCGTAGATGGGCACCGCCTTCAGCTTTGCTTTTGTTTAACTGAAGGTAAATCTGGGACGTCCTAAAATCCTCAAACAATGTTTATATTGGATCGTTGTAACTTGGAGGAGGAGGCGATGTAAACTTTTCTTCGCTATGTTGTTACAGTTACTCATTAGAAATCTGGAAGCATAGAAATGCTAAACAGTCGTGGGCTTAATATGGCGCCCTGGGGAACCCTGCATGTAGATTTATGTAAGTTAGACATGACTGCCTGTTGACGTAATGAGTCCACGTCCAGTTTCAGGGAGTTTACAAAGATTGATAGTCAGTGGTGTTAAATACAACGTGATAAAGAGACGCATGTACGATAATGTTGACCTTAACAGGAACATTTTTAATGCTGTGGTGTGACTGGAAGAAATCAGTATTCCTGATGAATCGAGACCGTTCTTGTTGTGGTTTGGTGATAGCAGCTTAATGGGAGTCTTCAAACACCACTTTTGTAAAGTTCTTGAATTCTGAGACTTGAAAAGTCATTTTAGCAGAAGGCTCAAAACATTCCTGTTTCTCTGTGTGATTGCTATAAGGAAACACTCTGTTCTTTTTTTCAGTCTCTCATCCTGTTTTAAATTCTGTGCATCCAATATAATGAGCACAAACACACACAAGAATGCGTGTTGATGCAGTATTCACAGTGAGAGATGTACACACTCCATGTACCGCCATGGGAATCGTCAGCTGAGGTTTAACTGCGGACTTTTGGCATCGTTGGCGCCATATGTAGCCACACCTGAGAGTAGCAGAAGGACGAAAGGTATGCATGATTTACTTTATGCAACTTTAATGTAAAGTGGGGGAGCAACATGTAATCCTGCTGCTAAATAAAACATCGACACACGTGAGGCATTAGGTATTCATGTTAAACCATGGCTTTGTGTAAATACAGCTTCTCTATGCAATAAGTGGTTTTAAATGATTTGGTGTGTTTGCTTGAAGCAGGAAGAGAAGGGGAGAGAGGAGCATCTGTGATTACAGTACTTTAAATTTTTTACGCATTGAAAACACACACAGGGAAAAAAAAAAGAAAAAAAAAACATCATGCAGCCCCAACATATGTGCTGCCTTAACCTCCAGCAGTCCCTTGTGAACCCCTGGATGATACATGGTGAACTAGACCTTGTGTGTGTGTGTGTGTGTGTGTGTGTGTGTGTGTGTGTGTGTGTGTGTGTGTGTGTGTGTGTGTGTGTGTGTGTGTGTGTGTTGCCCCAAATACAGGCCACAGGGGTGTGGTTAATATAGGACGAGTAGAAGGTTGTGTCAACATTCTGTCTATTGATTTCTCCTCAGGCTCCCTCTCTAACCTTTTCACTTATAGCCTTTTTAGGCTTGTATCCTGTCCTCTTCTCTCCTCTCTCCTCCTGTCCTGTAAACAAAACGCACACAAAAATGCATTCAGCCTCCACTGTTTAAACACGGCTCCTGTTGTCAGGTTTCTTTAACGTGAATGAAGTAATTCGTTTGGCTTAAAGGCGATCTTTCAATTTATTTACTCTGTACTGTAGCTTTATTGAAAGTACCAGTCTTCTATCACTCCTCCAATAATAGTTTAATGGCCAAGATGATTACTGTAAAAGCTTTATTTTTTTCAGCTGCCTCACAAACCCTTAAAACAACGTCGCAACAATGAGATGAATTTACAAAGAAGGGTGTTCATCATTCAGTCGTCGGCGTTTCAATTCGAAAACATTATTATAATCACCAGAAAGAGATGAGACCATCACCGAGACGTCAGACTGTCTACCTCACGTTAGGAGAAGTGGCGGGGGGTTCTCATCAATGCAGAGCCATTGCTCAGTGAAGCACAAGAGAAAACAAAAGTAGAAAGTGGTTTCATGAAGCTGTGTGTCAGGACTTCTGTTAAAAGGAGTATTTTGATAAGAGCATTTTGTGAAAAAGTGAGGGTAATATAGTCTATGATTTAATGAGTTGTCTCGTCTCTGAGGGGTAAAGAAAATATAATAGGATATGACACTGGGTAATACAAAGCATTTCGTAACAGCTCATCATCGTCTTTGGGGAATCATAAATTGATGATGCAAATGGCCTGGAAACAATAGAAAACAGGCCAGGCATGATGGCTATTTTAGCATTAATGGAAAAGTTATGACACATAAATATTTATGAAATGAATGTGGAAAAGTATGCGGAAAATTACAGAAATGTCCACCTAAACAAAAAAGAAAGTTCACTGCTGTACTTTTGCACAAAGTCTAATCTTTCACCTCAGAAGCAGAACTGATGGAAAACTTAGCAGAAGCGATGGAAGCATCAGGGAGGGACGTCAGAGTATGAATGCAAATAGACTTCCACAGCATGTCATCCGTCTCTTAACCTCACCTGACTCCCTCAATTCCTTCATCTACTTTTTTTCTCTGTTACCAGCTCCTCAATCTCACTTCTGGGCTCTTATTTCTCGCCCTTCTTCCCATCTTTTCCCTCTTTATAATTCGATCCAAATACATTTTTCAGTACTTTTCCATATTTTCTTCAGTCCCTCCCTCTGCTTCTCCTAATTTCTCTTCATCCTGCTCCAGAAACAAACACATTAGCAGAGATCAGAGAGAGAATCACGTCATCTTTAAGTCCGACACCCCTGCTGTTGCTCAGTAGGACACTCAGCGGCACAGCGCTAGCATGTACATGTGTCTGTGGCTTTTTGCATTAATGCGTGATTAAACCGTGTGCATGTTTATTCATGCCCCAAAATGCAGAATTTACAAATGCAAGTGAGAGTTTTATATGCATTTGTGCCCTGACAGGGGATTGTACAGCACTCTCCTATGCTGCAGGCACTGTAGAGCGAGCGGGGGAATGTGCTTGCCACTGCAGTAAATGAGGAAAAAAAAAAAAAAAGAAGAGACAGGGAAAAAGAAGTGCTGCAAAACTTGCTGAGGCACACAAAAGAGAGAGAGAGAGAGAGGGAAGAGCAAAAGAGAGAGAGACTCTTATCCTTAATTCAAGCTTCCGCCTCTCCTTCTTTTGGAGAACCAAAGCACAAATGTGTCTTTATCTTAACACAAAACCTCCTAAAAACATTTCCCCCCCCATTCACTCTGCTCCCATCTGACTGTTTTATAAAACCCACATTCGCTTTTTGTCGTCTTTCATTATCCTCTTGTCAGCCAGTTTGTCTCCCAAAATGAGGAAAAACACGTGTTTCGCTTTGCTTCCTGGAGGTTTGTGTCTTAAGTAACCTTTAGATGGGGATGTTGATGCCGTACTTTCCTTGTATAATCCTCAGTTATCTGCAGGATTCTCATCACATCCTTGACAGCGTATTTAGTCTTTGCAAGTGAAGCAAGACACGCCTGAAAGTGCTGACAGGCACGCACACACACACACATGCATGGCTCTGACATTGAGTCCCCGCTCCTCTTCTTGTTTCTAGGAGTGTGGCAGCTTCTGCTCATTATGGTGGAAACATATAGGCTCCAGCACTGTATGGATATTAACCTCCAAGAAGTTGAGGTTTATTAAAGAGTTGAAATTCTCTCTGCTGTTCTGGACCTGATGTACACGCAGTCCGCACCGGCTCTGCTCACACACACACACACACACACACACACGACCTAATCCAGGTTTACACGCAACACAGGCTGCAATATTTACAGAATAATGACCAATAATAATATCAGGTAACAGCTATTTATTATTTTATTTTGATCTCTTACAGACCCCACACATGAAGATAAAAAAAAATAAATAAAAATCAGACATTGATCAGTTTATGATCAGTTGTTTTGCATTGTGTGCGCCGTGCTACGATCATCTCAAAACAGCACACTGCACACACACCCATTCCGTCCCACCGCCGATCAGCAATCTAGTCCTCAAAGCCAAAAATCTGGTCAGAAGTGATCAGAAGCAATCCTATACAATGATCTTGTAAGACATGTGGCGTTTGCCGTCCTTGGTCGGGACGGGAAAATCGGGACAAAACCGGCCTGATTATCTTTATGTGCATAACCCTGCCATAGAGCCTTGTTTAGGGAATTTTGAAAGAAACTGACAACATATAAGCGTCACACAAAAGATGAAAAGATGTTACAATAAAGTTGGAACTGAAGTAGAGGATTTCGATGCACAGTGACTTCTTGCGTTTTCTTATTTTCAGAAGGCCCCGACGCCTGAATTCGAAACCTCAATGCATATAAACATACTTGATCATTTGCAAACTTGAATGAATTCGCTGTGTGAAGTCTGTTCTCTTTGTAAAGACTGCCAAATGCTCTCACAAATATTTGCAGCCTTCAGCTTCAGCAGAGTGACTTCTAATCGCCAATTCAAAACCCGCTCCAGATGACATCCACAGTACAATCTTAACTCGCATACAAAAGCGATTATTTCAAATGTAGCACCTGTTCCTCTGTTTGCTGAGCCACCTGCATCGTGAGGGGCACTTGAACACCTAATGCATTACATGGATGGCATCACCATCTGCCGGGAAATAAACCTGATATAATTTGATTAGGCCTAGTTCAGGTGTGGCTCTGAGTAAATCAGCACAGGCGCTGACAGCTGGTGGAGACACTGTGGTCAAGCCTGCTTGTTTTCATTGTGTTCAGAGGCTAAGTGAGGCATCAATCTTTTTGATGAATATGAAACAGAGGGGATGTGAGGGGATTACTAAGAAATCACTGGAAACGCAGTTTTGTTCCTCAAAAAGCCCGAGCCGAGTTCTACACCGACGCAAACCTTTAACTCCGTGTAGAATCTGTCGACCCACTGGCTGTATGTCTTTCTCTGTCTGTAGCCGAATAAAGGGAGTGACAGTTTGGTTTGAGAATGAAATCAGTTATTGTAGCCGTCGACAGTTGAGCTTATTCTGCATAATGGTCTCGAAATAGTTCACCCTGAGTAATTTCAGCGGAGACAGAGAGCCTGGCAGGTCTACTCAATAAGCACTCAGTCTACAGTGTGGTGACACATCTTCCACAGTGAAAATAGGCCATTAATGAAACCACTCGCACACAGACAGAGAGTCGAGTGATTCACACATTGCTGATAAATGTAATTGTAGGGAAGAATTCAATGGGGGCCTCTAAAATATGGGATTTCGACAAAGGCCTTTAACACCAGGAGGCGTATTACACTTGGCATGTTAACACCCACCCGCTTCTCTTTGACTGTGTCTTTCTTTTCACTGCAGCGCTGTGTGTTCTCGGTGCCAATAAGCCATTAGATCAAATCTGATTCCCAGAAAAAAAACAAAACAAAACTATGCTTGAAATGCGCAGAATGTTAAGTGCTAGTCTCATGCCATTCTGTAATTTTTGATCAGTGAGAGATTAATTATTAATTAGTGTGAACATATCTCACTGTTCCAGCTTTCGCTGAAAGAATAAACCACAGAGAAGGAAGCATCTATATCAGTCAAAACAACAAAGATCGCAAAGAGGAAACTTCGTTTTGTCTTTCTGTCTTCATCCTACCATGTTCCCCTCTGTCTCCCCAAATCTCAAGTGATTGTTAAAGAAATTGAGTCCACAGTGGTCCACATGTTTACACTGGGAAAAAGGCAAAATGTCTCACAGCGATGGTCAAACCCGTATGCACCAAATCACAAAAATCCCTCACAAACCCCACCTAAATAGGCATTCAACAGGAATTCAGCACTGGTTTCTAGTTGTGAGGATTGCCAACAAGTTGATTGATTGTCATGAAAGTGTGATAAATCTCCAATGCTTTGCTGCTCTTCATCTGTCTTTCTTTCTCTCTGTGGCTTAGTTGGCCACTAAATGGGATTGGCAGTACTTGCAGTATTTCCATTAAATAAATATACCTGATTATAGAGGATACCTGTACATACACACAGGGGTGTACCAAAAAGAAAACTCTGGGTAGCACTTTACAGTGTCACTCCACAGAATGAATCTTTTCCGTGATCACATCACTTTGAAGGTGGTTTAAGGTGAGGGTCGCCTCGGGGTGACCCATCTTTCTTCTTTACACCTCTTTTCTCTCTCCCAAACGTTTTCACACACACACGCACACATACACACGCACAAATCTGTCAAATCCCTAAGGTGGCTGCTGGCGTGGGGTGTAAAGACACTGACACATTGCTGACAGCAACAGGATGATACATTTGTCAGTGCAGATGTAAACTAATGTCCCGCACTGCCACACCATCAGTCTCGTCTTTGAGAAAAGGCACTGCGGTTTGTGTTTTTGATCCTGTACAGATGGCTCCATAAGTCACTTTTAATGTTAGCCAGAAGTGTGACAACATAAAGACGCGGCCCGTCCTTGAACTGTTCTCAGAATGAAAGCAAATGTAAATTTATTTTCAAAGAGGTTGTACATTTATGTTGTCTCATTTGTTACTACTGTCTGACAATATGTTTTCTTTTTAACAAAGGTTGCTAAACGTACCCGCGGTGTGTTTTTTTGACTTGTTTTATGGAGACTGTGATGAAATACTGACTCATATTTTGTCAGTTGATTTTGAGCTCCTGCTGGTAAAAAGGTGATTTTCAAGGCAAAGTGACAAAACACATCACTGTTTATGTGAATATATAATAAATTTCCAGTTGAAGCGCAATGCTTTGTCATTATTACTCCAAATTGTAAATGCCCGACAAAAGCAACACTGAATTCAATGTATCGCACAACTTTGTGTTCCTGTCCTCACTCTGCCATTTACTCATTTGGAATAATCAAGAGGAAATTGATAACATACTAAATGTTGTCTTTTGCCCTATAGAAAGTCAATGATGTGTAAATATAAGCCTGTTGATTGATTAATGGAACTGAAGACAAATCAAATGCCAGGTATGTTACTTCTTGGTCTGTGCATCACTTTCAATGCAGTTTACTTCTGTGTGATATTTTTAATATCAGATATTTGCCTGTTCTTTAACTGACATCTTCTAATACAGTTTTAGTTCTTGTGAAACACTGTCAAGGACCTTTTGGGAATTCTTGGGGTAAGCGTTATCGCCGTGTCTATTTCAATATGTGTGTTATTGCGGTGACTTTTGATTTCTGCCTAGCAGGCAGTATTCGGAGTCATCATTCAAAACCCCAGTATCATTAATTTCTATGACTGACCTTCAAGGATTGCAGATAATACCGTTTCTATTGCAATAAAAAAAGAACACATCACCTAAATCATCTAACTTGCAATGTGACAGGTTTGACCCAATAAAATGACAATAGATGAGGGATGGTAATGTAATTGTGTCCTTTGAAGTATGCTCAGTCCGTTATCTACACTCAACCTGGAATATTCGTAGTAGTATTTACCGCAATTTACGACAAACCCGCAGAGGGGAGACGGCACATGATGGCATATCTCTTTAACCTCTGAGAGGTTTTGTGTTGTCTATCACTTCCCAAGGCTTTAATAAATGATTGATGATCCCACCATCAATATTTATTGATCATCAAGGGGAGGTGATGAGGCTCCCATGTGAAGGCTGATAAAAATTTAATCCTCCAATCAAAAACTGTTCTGAGTCCTATCCTCCCTTTGATCGAAAAAGAGAAGTGTCCCATTATCTTCTACTGAAGCATGCGACGCTTCACAGTACACAGATATTCTCTTGCACAAATTCTCAACGGAAAATGCCGAATTTTGCTCAGACACCACTGTGTCCAGAATATAAACCGTTCAAATCTCTTTTTGGTTGATGTTCTGGTAAAATTCTGGGAAATGATGAGAAAACGCGAAGCTTAACACTGGCAAATTTCTGGATGTTGGAGTGGAAGGTATTATTTGAATTATTGCCTTGATGTTTTTCGTGACACCAGGGATCTTAATCATTTTCTAGACATGAATCTAAATGAGAAATTTAGCCTCTTGTTCTGGGAACGCAGCCATGAAAACATTTTGTAGATTAGGAAATTAGGAAGGGAAGTTTGTGCAGAATAGAGCTGTGGGGAACAGTTTCAATCTCTATTTCCCTATCTGACGTCTTATCTAGCAGATAGGGAAATCAACTTTGAATGCCTCCAACATGTAGCCGTATTAACTAAATTACAGCTAACCAAATTATTCAGTTGTTAATTTATGTGATATGGTGTAGCTTCTCTGCAATTTGCACAATTTGCACAGCACATTTTGACTCTGCCGTCACGAAGCGCAGCAGTGTTTCAGCGCACTTGAAATTTAAATTGACTTATTAAAAGTATGTAAATGAAAGTATCCTACAAAATCTTTAGTAGGCGATTCAACAACTACTCACCAATGCAAAGTAATGCGGAGCATTCTTCACTCATTTTCCGATGGACCTTGACTTTGCATGTGAAAAATACGGCAGTAACACACACACACAGAAAAAGTGCACGAAACCCATCCCGCCACCTACAGATGCATTTTGGATTGAATTTGCATATGCCCTTGAGAATGCCTCCGTGCCCTCTTAATATTCTTCTCACCATTAACGGTGTTATTGCATGCACAAACTCTCTCCCTTCCCTCCGTGTTCTCATCCCGCCGTTCCCCTCCTCCTTGTGTTTCTGGCAATAACTCGGTTCTGCATGAACTAGCTGTTTTTTTCCCTGGGAGAGTAATCAGCTGTGTTCAGATGTGTGCGTGTTTGCGCCGCGCGCGCTCGCGCGTGTGTGTGTGTGTGTTTGTCTCATTGTATGTATTATGTCTACATGTGAACACTTGTTATTCCCATCTCTAATTACTTGTTTCTGCTGTAGTGGTGGCCTTGTTGGTGATACTTTCTAATCTGATTAGCTGGAGCACAGCCCGCTATACTTTAGCAATGAGCTGACATCAACTCCCACACTTACTTATTAGTCCAGCCGGGTTAAAAGTGTCTGACAAATGCAGACAGTAAGCAGACTGAGAGACAGTAAGTAATATCGGGGCGAGGCGGGGGAGGCAGTCATAAATGAGCCACCCCTGCTTCTCTGAGCATTGGGTGAAGTTGCGCTCCGTCCTCCTGCTTCTGCGGGTCTTCGCTCTTCCCTTCACCCAGAACAGCCAAGCCAGCACTTCCAGACCGGGACTCCAAAAGCAGGACACAAGTTTACCCCACAAACAAGCTCTCTCTCTCGCCATCCATCCGTCTTTTTCTTTCCCCACTAAGTCTGACCTCTGGGAACATGCAGAATAAGAATCGAGTCCTCACTTAGAGGAAAGTGCACCTCTGCACATTTCTATAATTGCTTAAACCAAGGTGCAAACAGAAATTGACGGCCTGTGATGGTTCTTTTTAAACTTTATACCCGTTGATTCTATTGGAAACTTTTTTGAACTGGGCTGCTCAGTGGTATAGCAGTTCACTCTCTTTCCTCATAACGAGAATGTTCATTTTTGGCCATTTTACGTGGAGTTTGCATGTTCTTTTTGTATGTGGTGGGTTTTCTTTAAATACTCTGATTTCCTGGAACAGTTAGAAATAGTGTGTCTGAGATTTACCTGTAGTTTTGAGTGTTGATCGGGTGGTTGCCTTCAATCCTTTGGCATTGAGTCTTTCAGGGGGTTGTTTGGAATTCCAAGGGGCGCCAGATGCAATCATTTGGCATCTTGTTTTGGTGTGGAAAGAGCAATTTGACCTTCCTCTGCTTGGTTCTCAGCTTCTCCGACAGCAGCTGCGTTAACCCTCTCGGTGATGACATCCAACTTGCGTCTCAAACTGGCCACAACCCCAATCCAAATGTCCATCTTTCGATTGACTTCGCCAGAACGGTCAGTGTCGGCTTTTGCCTGTTCATTTGTAAAGACCGTCATCCGTTGGACGTCTTTTATGGTGGTGGTCTTCTTACTTCTCCAGAAGCCCAGGCCGCAGCACAGGCCGATCAGCAGCAGGCCTGTCATCATAAATCCAAAAATTTACACTTCTTCAATGTCCTCCATGGACAGGGGCACCAGGCACATGACCCCCCTCCACTTGCCCTGGGCGTCGATCGCATACCCAGCATGCCGGCTGCCGTCCGAGCAGGAAGGATCCCCGCTCCTTTGCTCTTTGCTGAAATGATCGTATCAATTGTGTTGAGAGACCAGCTGATCAATTCAGTTTAGCAGCAAGCAGAGACAATAGGGAAGGAGAAGCAAAGTAGAGAGCAATAGGAAAAACGTCCGCCTCCTCCGAGAGCCAAGCAAGAAAATTTTTTAAAAATGGACCAAAAATATGTTGTCATTTGACCTTATCTTGCTTTAAGGATCAGATAACGATATGCAATGAAACATTGAAACTTACGCTGTCCTGCTCTGGAGAGGCATATACAGATCCTGAAGTATGGAAACCCCTACTCTTCACCTGCAGGGACTTAATTGAAACTCATTATTTCTGACAAAATGTGTGTGTATAACAGCTAAAGGGTGTACATGGTTCAAGCATCTGTTCAATCAACTGCACAATCAAGTCTTCACCCTTGGATCATCAACTCCAAAGCTATTTTTAACTCATCAGTAACACAGCTGCTTCAAGACTGCAGTATGCCACAGTTGTCCAAATCTAGATCAACATGGCCATTGTGCCTCATTTGTGACGCTGTGTATCAGATGTTATATAAAAGTGCCCAAGTTGTTTGTTCCTCTTCCCTACTTTCCACAAAATGTATGTAAAATCTTTGAAATGATGTGGTTAAATCTTCTGAGACCACTCACTGGTCTGCTGTGGGCTTTGCTCTTTACACACACTCAAGAGAAACACACCAAAAAAAAGCAGATTAATTTTATCAACTTTTGCCATTTGAATCTCCTCCCTGTCCTCTTTTACCTCCTCTTCCTCCTCCTCCTCCTCCTCCTCCTCGTCTCCCTCCTCTTCCAAATTGGCCTACTTGTCACTCTCTGTTTGTCTCAGTCTGCGGCTCCCTCGTCTCTTCCTCTTGACACACAGTTGACACCGGATGGGTTGAGACAGACAGACGAGTGATGAGATGAAAGTCAGATGTGATGAAAGCTGATTGAGCCAACAGCAAACTCATTTACGGACTGGTCCCTGGACTCCTGGGAGCATGCCTTTTTCATCAATACCTGCTGATCTAAAACAAGTTATGAAATTCTTAACCAGATATACTGATCTGTAGAAGATAACTTACTAATTGGTGGTAGAATTTGCATGGTGAAAACACAGGCGTCGCGCATAGTCTGATGAATTCATGGAGCTTTTTAGAGAATTATGAGAGGCAGTGTTTACTTTGGATGCTTTGGTTGCAATTTTCTGAGGCTTTTAGAGGAAAATAAAGAATGATATTACAGTCAAACCCTTCATATGGTTGTCACAGCGCTGACGGGCTACTGTCACTTCAGATAAGACTCAGACACCTTTGTAGGGTTGTAAAATGAATGAGCTGTGTCATATCTTTGAACTCCTGACATTATATCGATGCACTGATTTTCTTGGAGAACAAAATGACAAGAACAATTGAACCGCCAGGTAGTGTAAAATCTCCTCCATCCTGGCTTATATCCTCACAGTAGTGTGACAGGATGTGCTGAGTTGTGCGTTTTTTTTTTCCCATTTAATTGGGAAGGTGAATATTTCCATCAACTAAAAGTTTCTCTACAGTCTGGCAAATTAGCATTGCTTATCTGAGATGTATGATTTGGACTGACAGAGTTCTCATTTCAGCAGAACGAGATTGAAAGGCATTTACTGATAACTTCTGACTGCCACAACCCAAATGTCATTTCTGTTTATTACAAGTTAGCTGAAACTTTTTGGTCTGATTCCAAATATTTGGTCTGAGCTCTGTGATAATGGATTGGAAATCGGATTTGCGAACAGGTGTAAGCACCGTCCAAACGTGTAAAATGTGGCTGTTGGGAAAGCTTTAGGCTCTGTTTGAGCCCTTTTTTATCATCCCATTTGGAAAACATTGCTCTCTGCTTATCTGCTATTAGTAAAATACAGTGTTGCTTCTTGATATGCTCATATCACAATTACCACGGTCCTTGTCACTCTATATTGGGGTCTGCATTAAAGAGCAAGAAACCCTGTTTGAACTTTAAAATGAAGGAGCACAGTTCAAAAAGTATTTTGAAAGAAAGACTAAGATGGACAGAAATTTTTGAGAAGACAAGTTATGGGAATGAGTCTGGTGTGCAAATAAAATGAACATGTTTATTTAAATAATGTATTGAAAGCTTCAGAGAGCCGCTGTGGAGTTACTAATGGAGCAAATTGCACTTGAGAGCCGCATCCTGCAGGTTTTTATTCCATTCTGGGGCACAGCTGTGGAGATTTCCAGAACAACATGTCATTTGAGGTGTTTGAACATCTGATTTTGATTATTGGCTTTCAAAAGGGACTACAGAGATGATTATGTTTTGGATTTACCTGCAGTTTTCAGTTTCAGATGGGGAACTCCTCATGTTATACACCCAAGCTTTCAGCATAGTGCCACCACTACCTGATGGCCCAGGTGGGTGAAAGGATGGATGGATTAGTTGCTTTTTCCTGCTGTGTGGATCACATTTCATCATGTTTTTGGTAGTTGTAGAATCGTGTTGAAGTATTTTGTGCTTGTTGTGTTCAAACATAAAGCTGACCAAAGAAAGTTTTGTCAAATAATATTACCTTTACTGTATCTCAACACTGATTTTAACTATTTCGAATGGAACGATGAGCGATCTCGCGATATTGATCAATAGATATACACATTCCTGGCATCAGAGTCAGTGTAAGAAATATAGATAAAAACTGCTTGACCATATTTGCAATGAAGTTGATCAAGTGTTTCACATTATCATCCTTTGGGCCGTTATCGCTCCTTATTTTCTTATGTGCTTCCTCAGCCTTTTTAGAGTGTGCTGGAGTGTTTCACTGCGGTAGAGAGAGGGAGGGAGAGAGAGACAGAGAGAGAGAGCTTCTGCCAGATGGAAAGACACACAGAGGCAGACAAAGTAGTGAGAGTGGGAGTTTCTGCACCACTGAGTGGTTTCAGTGAGCAAAGAGATGATGTGTGTGTAACATGTTTGTTCTTTAGAGCAGAAAGAAATTTGGGACAGTGTGCGATTGTGTGTTACGTGTGTGTTTATCTCAAAGAGCGAGAGCGAGTCAGAAATGAACAAAAGAGAGAGCACGAGTTCTTTTCATGTCATGCTGAAAATTTAACACCTGTTTCTTTTTCTGTTCTCTGGTGTCCCGGCCTTTATATAGTCTCTTTGCCTCGCTGTTTGCCTGTTTACCGGCGTCTTTGCCTTGATGTCACATCCCAGCTCAGGCAAATCCAGAGGTAGAGCAGCCAGTCAGTCCTCCTCATCGCTTCCAGCCTCACTGAAGTCCAGACGGATATGCTGAGGCGATCGGGGTTTTGCTGCCTGTTCCTAAAGGCTCTATAGTTCTCTTTCTGCTGAGGAGGAATGCTATGTAAAAAAGACATTTTCTCAAGGCATAACAGACATTCTTAGTGGCTCAGTATTTCTACATTACTTACTGTTGGCTGTTTTTTTTTTTTTTTTTTTTTTTTTTTTACTTTACGTTTCTGTTTTGGCCTGTTTGGAGATTTTTTTTCCCCACTGTCTTCTTAGAAGCAACTTGGACATTTGGTGTGCACAGTCAAAGACTTTTAGCGTCCTTCTTCCTTCCAACGTACAACTCAAAACTTAAATTTTGCCCAGAGATGAAAGCCTCATTTTATAAGAGCTTCCTCATACCACCTGAAATATGAATGGAGGATAAAATGCAATAAAAATGAGTACTTGAAGCGCTCGAACAAGGGGAAACTCAAGCTATTCCATTTGACTGCCCAAATTGGACTCATTGGGATGTTTTACCCTGCTGCATAAGTGTAGCATTACATCACTAAGTGGAGCGCTGTGTGTTTTATCACATCGCTTTTTGAATATGATGGAAAAAGTGGATGTAGATTTGCAGATGGTTTTCAGCAGGTGTACTAATTGTGAACAACAAAATCTTTTCGCAGTGTTAATGAGCTACATTATATTTGCCCCAAATCTGGATTGTACTGTATGTGGTCGCTCTGTACTGGAACCCAAAGTGGGTAAGTTTAAATCCTGATGTGATTCTCTGTGGAGCATATCAAATCTATTTGACAGGAGGATGAGAATTAATCCTCTACCTAATCTCAGTGCTTCATGCTGTAATTTGTGCATGTTGTTGTGTGACATAGGGGTTATCCTTCCATCACGGTTGTTTCATTTAATTGGGCCCACAACACCTCCACAGAGCACAGCAGTAATTTATCCTGTCTCTTTCGTCCTGCGGTGGGTCTGGCCCCCTCTGCACCCACTCTGAAGGAATGTGGTAGTTACACAAAGCTATCAAACGGTAAAATGCTGCCGCTGTTGTTGTGCCATAAAAGTGTTACTATTGCAGTGTGCTTTACCTCCATGAGCCAAACAAGATGCCATAAAGACCTTCCTGCAGTTGTCACTCACACACACAAAAGTTTAAGATTTTTTTCCATAGCAAAAATAAATAAATCATTAAAGAATCAGTAAATTCTGTTCTTCAGAATTACCTGATTCCCTCTTGAAAATGTTATCCTTCTTCTACAAGGCTAATGACTACATTTTGAATTGCACTAATCCACCAGCGGGCTTATGAATTAGAGAAAAGGACGGACATGTCTGAAAGAAGACTAAATTTGGCACAATGTTGCACTCTTGAACCTTTGAAGCAGGCTGAATCTCAATCTGAACAGCTGTATCTCTCCTCCCTTACTGGAGGCAGCAATCCACTCCTCTTCATCGGGCAGCAGGGTGGAATGTTTTCACCCGATGAGTTTTTGGTTCAAGTCAGTCCCATGAGAGCAAACATCTGCTCTCTGCGGAAGTGTCCTTGAGCAAGACGCCGATCTCCAAGCGGCCGTGTGAGTGGATACTGTTGTGTGGCTGCGGCACCTGTCTGTGCAGACGATCAATATTCATCAATGCTCGAGAGGGTTCATTAAGGTTCACACATCCCTGCTGTGGCCTTTGTCACAAGAGGTTGAATGTTTTCTTGCAGGCGTCCTGCTGCTCTTTTAAGTGTCTCATATGTCTGCCCCCAGTGCTCGACTCTGCAATCACCAATTCGCCTTTCCTATCTTTTTCAGGTTCTTCACAACACTTGAAAAATATTTAGCAGCTGGAAAACACTACAGAGATTTATGGAGCCAGGTGTGATTTGAATTCTGATGTTGTTTGTTGCTGCAAAGTGTCCATGGTAAAACAGAGAACTTCTTAAAATGAGTGCTGACCTCTCGATGTCATCCATCCATCCGTTTTCTAAGCCGCTTCATCCTATTCAGGGTCGCGGGGGGCTGGAGCCAATCCCAGCGACTTGGGGCGAGGGCGGGGTCCACCCTGGACAGGTCGCCAGTCTGTCGCAGGCCCCTCGATGTCATTTCCCACAAAATTACGTGCAAACTATACATGTTTGATTTCAGTGTTTGAAATGTTTAGATTTTGGTTTTTGTGCTTGCATCGATGACTACCTGCCGTGGGATCCTGGCTGGATGAAACACCCTCATTCGGCATGTCTGAACGGTTAAGGACAGCAGCATGGTAGTACTGAGTGCTGGCAGTAGATGGCACACTGTGTCAGTTTGTCTGAAGAGCGGGCGGGAAGCACTGCAGTAAGTGAGGCAGAAGTGACTACAGTGCATCATCAGTGGGGGGGGGGGGGATGAAAAAACCCCTCCGAGTCTGAGTCCCCAGTGTAGCAGAAATACTCGTGTAGTCAAATTCAAAGAGCTTCCTCAAGGTCGGTTGTCTAAGCAGAGTGAGTGAGATTAAATGAAAGAAGAAGAAGAAAGAAACAGGTGTGTGTGCGTGTGTCTGTGTGTGCGCGTGCCTTTTTTGTTGTTGGTTGTTGTTGCTGCTGTAGGAGAGAAACCATGTAAGGTGAAGATAGCGATCTCGACATCTAAACTGGCAGCCTGAAAGCCAAATGGCTCACCAGCCAAATGCGCAGCTAGACAGACAAATCAACAGCAGGCCGTCCAGGAGGACAAGAGACCAAGTCAGCCTGACAGCCAGGTAAACAGAGATAAAGACTTCGGAACAGAAAGGAGCGTTTAGCTTTTTCAATTTTCATATTTGTGCAACCAATAATAATGATCTCTTCCAAGAACATTGCTTTTTCATGACACATTTTTTATAAATTCAGCTTCCCTCCCTGCTCATAGGGGCTATTTACAGTCACAAATCAACATATTGTATGAAGGAAAAACCTTTGCAAGCATGGGAAAAACATGCAAACCTCCCAAAGGAAGGAAGCAAACCCAGGAGAGTGCTCCCTTTTACATCCCTACAGCACCAAAAATGATGTTGTACATCGATACTTTTACACCAGCGATGTTGTAAGCTGACTGTGTGATGCAGAAGCAGGATCATCAGCTGAAACCTTCCAGCCTCTCTGTGTGCGCCGAAGCATTTTGTAAGCATCAGATATTTTAACAAGTGTTGATGAACAAAACGGAACAAAAACAGAGCTGAAAGAACAGTTAAATGGATCTACCCCTGCCAGACGGCTTGCACATAAATGGGAATATTGATTCTTAAAAGAAAAACAACAAGAAATGGATTTTAATAGAGTCAAAGCAGCAGTGGCTGAGATTGCTAAATTAACCAATATTTTGGATACTGTGTGCTTTCAAACAGGCACTTTCACTTTGTGACCAGTTCATTTTGGTGGCATTCTCAGCCTCATTAATCAATCCGTTTATCTTCTAAACCTGATTGTTTGGGGGGCTGGAGCTGATCCATGCTGAGGACAGAAGGCAGACTCTGGGTAGTTGTAGACCAAACATACAGAGAACTACACACAGAGAAGCATCATCCAGCCATCCATTTTCAATAAAGCTTAATCCAACCTATGACTTGGACATGGCAGGAGCTGATCCCAGCTGATTAGGAGAGAAAGAGGGTTAGACCAGGGACCGGTCACAGGGCAAACACAGAGAGACAAACACATCAGAGAGAAATAGAGCCATGGCTGTTTGGGAAGTTTGGTAGGCGAGCACCCGCTTTACTTTGTTTTTTTAAATAAATCTGAAGAGCTTTCAGAAATTCTGTCATAAGATGCCCTTGTGATGCTCAGAAATACCAAAACTCTTAGAAACAGGCTGTTGACTGGCCGACTTATCCTGTGTATTTTCTCACTTGGTTCTTTATAGTCCAGTTTTGCCCTATTCCTGACAGTATGTTCACAGCCTCACACATAAGTTCCACCTACTGCAATGTATCTGCGAATATGCAGTATGGCCAAACTTACCTTCACATTGACCATCTACATTTACACTGTCTTCTATTTCCCTAAAAAAACAAAATGTCAAGAAGATGATGATGCAAAACGCTCCCATTTTCTATTTCAGTCCTGTAAATCACCAGTTTTCTCTGTCTGTCCTTCATTGCATCACTATTTTTGTGAGTAGCTGTCTTTTTGTTTTGTTTTTATAGTGAGAAAAACCACGCACGGAAGACACAATAGAATTAAATGTGATTCTTCCAGTTATGAATGTTTTCTCTGCAGGTAGCTGTTCATCTTTTTGTTTGCCTCAGAATCCATTAGTCTCTTCTCGCTGTGTTTCGTATTGTTCCAGCAGCTCATCTCTCCATTTCTCTTTTTACCTGTGGAAAAGACCAAGATAGTTGATCCACTTCTCTTATCATATATTGCCCTGATCACACTATTGATAAAATTCTTTAAGCTCTCCTTCAATTCCAAGAGCTTTTTTTAATTATTTGGACCTTAATACACAGATCAATGTCACTGCTGGGCCTTAGGGCCGTGAGCCATGAAGCCATGGAAATAAACCAGGTTGATCCATGACTGTTATAATCCAAATTGCTTATTGAATATGACATTACTTTTGGGTAAGGCTCCTTGTAAGCCTGACAAATATTCTAAAATTTTGTGTCGCCATGCTTATTCACTCTTGCAAACTCGTCTTTGTCAAACGCAGCAAGTGAAGCAATAAACTGTTTCATTTAAAGATGAGCGCTCATAGCCCACAAAATTGTGCTTAATTGAGTAAAATAACATTTCAGACAAATGGCTGTTTATGCCAGAGTAGCAGCACACAATCCCCAGATGGCTGCATCTTAGAAGAAAGCAGCATGAAATGTGTCTCTTGGGACGGTCTACACAGGCTCTCTGTGGATTATTGTATGTTCTTATTTTTGTGTTATTTTTTAGATTATTTTTCCTGATGTATTTTCCTACTATACAAAATAGAAGACATAGCAGTGTCCATTTAAATTCACAGTTTGCAATTGGTTGATTCTGCCTCATAATCTAAGGTCACGTTGACAACAGTTGTGATTGTCATGCAGCCGCAGACGGAATGAGATTATTTTCCGACAGTGTCGGAAATATTAAAGCTGCCGTCTCACTACAGTGCACCATATGACTGCTGCTGCCAGCTACATCTACAACCAACCAATAGGAATGCAACATAGAATGTAGTGATTATTAAAGCAACACCAGTGGTGCACAAAAACAATAGTATCTGAAGTAGATAAAGTGCAGGCCATATCCACTTTTTCCTACTGTAGATAACTCAACGCTGAGGTGTTTCCCTGCACATCAAATCCTAAAGTCCCAGCCTGTGGAGCCCCAAAAGCCACTTATTTTAAGGAAATTAACAATTTTGATTCTTTTAATTGTGGGATCTTGTGCAGATATTACAGCTTTGAGCACATCTTGTTTTTTTGCTTTCTAGCCTCAGAAGAAAGGACATCTCTCTTTCTTGATTTCTTCCTTAAAGCTGCTTAAGTTGAAGTTACCAAAAACACAGATAACATGAGAATCTCTCCAGATACTTTATCATTTCTTGCAAAGATCTTTGTATGAAGAGCGATACCACTCTGAATGTAACACTTCTGCCTTCAGGCTCCTATCTTAAAATGAATGAAAAGCTGGAGATAGGGAAGGTGGAAACCAGGCTGCATCTGTTCCTAATATGCCTGTCAGCACCTAAATGTCACTAATTAACACTTTATATCTGTTTTTCTATGAAAATTACAGCTTCCTAAGTGATTGGCATAATGTGTTACGTTGGTTTTTTTTTGGGCTAAAAGCGTCTGTCCTACACTAAACACGTCCTCCGTGACGTTGCTGCAGCCCAAAATGATCCCACTTTAATGAATGCAACAAATGAGACATAATTTATCGGTTCATCACTTCCACAGCACACGTCAGTGCCCGAAAAAGAGGAAGCGCTGTTCTCCACAAGTCAGTTTTTATTAAACAAGAAGAAAAACCAGACACTGAAAGTGGTGCTTGATGCTGACGTAAATTCCCATTTGTCTGAAAATGACTTTGACGCAACTTTTTTTTAGCACACAGGAGGTGGAGTGCGGTGCACTTTACGTTCAACCTCGCTTGCCCTGGGGATAAACTGTCACTGCCCATACTGCGCTTATTTTTCTCCCTTGCCGTCGATACGATCTACCACATCGCAGAATAACTCATCGAAAAGTCTGACCTTGGGTTCCCTGGCAAACGCCTGAATGGGGCCGTTTTTTTATGGGCAAGCGGATGACTTTTATACAAAAGACCTGGAAATAACTATTGTACGATCATCCACAGTGCAAATCATAAATCACTTTTCTGTTTGCCCTCTTCCATAATTTTTTTTTTTTGATCCAGGAGTGTGAGTGTCTGTGTGCGTGTGTTAGCATTCATAGATAGATTTACTGTGAGAAGTAAGGTTTTGTTTCAGGGCCTTTAGTTATAAGTGTAAATTTGGATTTCTCTCTTTATGGCTCCTGAAAAATAGGGGCACCTCTAACTTGTGGACTCCACAGCAATTCTCACATATCTGAAGCTCCAGATGTTTTTTTAGGGTGAAGTTTAGGATTGGGTTAAGGTTAGGGTTGTGGTTATGCTTATCCAACCAGTTGTGATGCTTGAAGATAGGACAACAGGTTTGGAAATGCATGATGGGAAGGCCCCACAAAGATAGTGTCCTCTCTCTGTGTGTGTGTGTGTGTGTGTGTGTGTGTGTGTGTGTGTGTGTGTGTGTGTGTGTGTGTGGGTGCGTGGGTGCGTTCTCGTATTTCTATCCTTGTTGGGGCCAAATGTCCCCACAAGGATAGCAAAACGTGGAACGACGTGCCTTGTGGGGACCTTTTTCTGGTCCTAAGTAGGAGAAACAGTGTTTTCTTGACCATGTTGTTGTTACTGAAAAAAGTAAAAGTGCAAAAACATTTCTTTAGGGTTAGGCTTTATTGTGGTGTGGGTTAGGGTTAGGGTAAGGGTCAGGGTTAGGGGCTAGACATGAATGGGAGTCAATGGAAGGTCCCCACAAGGATAGAAATACGAGACTGAGCGTGCGTGCGTGCGTGCGTGCGTGCGTGTGTGCGCTTTCCAAGGTGAAGTGAGCTGACGTCTGATGGCAGGCGCAGTGCTGACCAGACAAATGCTTCACCTTTCCTTTCTTTACTTAGCTCACTGTTGCTCTTGCTCCTGTTGCATCACTGCCCTTTCTTCATACCCTGCCAGGATATGCAAATACACACTTTGCATGTCTGCTTTAAGACCATGAGACCCAGTCTGTGCTGATTTATTTTACAAGTGGGCACAGGCTCACAGACCACCAAAAAAAAAAACAAAAACAAGAAAAACAATCAGGTAACACTTTGTAATAACTATCTGTTATAGCTAGCTAATATATATTAGTAAACTGTTAATTCATGAGTTTTAATGACTTGTTAAGTATTGTTAACAGTCTGCTAGGATTCATAACTATGCCTTATAGACAGTAGATCATCAAACTTTTAAAGGTAATGAGTTACAAATGACTTGGTAAATAACAGTTAACAGGTTAATGATTTATAACTGATCATTAGCATCTCTACTGTGAAGCATGGTGGTGGCATCATTAAGCTGTTAGCCCAGGCTTGGATCTGATTGAACATCTCTTGTGAGATGTGAAAATGACTGTGCACCGACGTTTCTCTTCCAACTTGATGGTGTTTGAGAGGTTCTGCTAAAGGGAATAGGCAGGACTGCCGAGTGCCAGGCGTGCCAAGCTTGTGGTATCATATTATAAAAGACCTGCTGTAAATTCAGCATGAATTGTGATAATTATTACCTCTGCCAGGAGGTTATGTAATCACGTCGGTTTGTTGGTTGGTTGGTTGGTTGGTTGGTTAGTTGGTTTGTTGGTTTGTTGGTTGGTTGGTTTGTTAGCAAGATTCCGGAAAAAGTAATGGATTGATTGATTCAGTTTGGGGTGCGTGCGCCCGCTCGAGGGTCCGGGTAATGCGTGCGCATGTGCGTGCGCGTGTGCGCGCATGTTGGAATCCTCTCGTGGGCCGGATTGGACGGTTTGGCGGGCCGGATCCGGCGGCGACGGAGGCATGCACCCGCAGACTGGGGGGGAGAACTGTCAGTTCGTGGTGCGTGCGTGCGTGCGTGCGTGCGCTCGAGGGCCCGGGTAATGCGTGTGTGCGTGCGCGCGTTCGTGTAACGTTCGTTCGTTCCTATAACGGGCCGGAGTGGACGGTTTGGCGGGCTGGATCCGGCCTGCGGGACGCCATTTGGCGATCCCTTTTAGGCTATATGGTGTTCTTATTGTTGTTGGTGAGTGATTTGAGCTGTGGTGGAGGTCTGCGCTCTCTGAGTGCCAAATTCTAGTATTACAATATTCCATTAAATTTTACAAGTCTTGGTTGTTTTTCAGTGTCTCTATCCGTTCTAGTCTTTGTTCTTCCTTTTTGCTTCTCGACTTGGGCGTTTCTCTTGGCAACTTTTGCTCACTTATCTTGTGCCTCCCTCTCCCTCATCCACTCATTTCCTCAGCCACTCCATTAACCAGCGGGTCACTTTTCCAGCTGGTTAGGCCAGGCCAGATTTCCATCAGGTTGCTGACGTACGAGACTGACTGTCCCACTGTCTGTGTGTGTGTGTTTGTGTGTGTGTGGATGCACAGATGGACAAGACAGGTTCATTTGTCAGTTTTACTCCAGTCTTGTCCTCTGGGGTGATGTTGTAATGACCTGACATCGCCCAGATAGGCGGACGGATGATATTTAACATTCTCCCCTCACAATACCCTCAGTGTATCTTCTTTTTTTTAATACAAACAGCAGGTATGTATAAATGAATGTAAATCTTTTTATGAGCTAACAAATCAATACGTTATCACCTTTCAGGAAATGCTGGAAATGTGAATCTGCATGTTGCACCAGCTACTCTAGACTTTTATGAGTTATGGTGCTGGAAATTTGATGAAACATTTAAACACTTCTAGATTTACAAGACGTACGTAATGAAAACAAAGAGTTTGCAGCATATCCTGGATTAGCTTAGGCCTGAAATTGAGTCCAATGCTATTTAGTCAATGAATTTTATTTGCACCCGGCTAGAGGTGGAAAACTCCAAACACAAGCGATAATATCAGCCCTCTTTTGTCTTTCTCTCCCTTCATCTGTCTTTTTCGCATGCTTTTCAACTTTCCTTCCCCCCCGGCATCCATTCTGTTTTAGATGGAAATGAGTTTACCTGCAAGCAGAATAAGAATGATTATTATTAATGACTCTGCCTCTGTGTGTGTGTGTGTATAGGCATGAGCTTGCATGTGGTAGGAGGCAGTTCATTAAAGCAGAACAAACAGAAACTTACTGGAAACAGAAGGTCAGTTACAGAAGTGAAACTCTAAAATGAGAGATCATTGGAATTCATCAGGAAGACTTGACCTAAACCGATTGTTTAGATGTATTGATTCTGTTTTCAATGGCAAACTCACATGTTTTGAGACAGGTAAAATCTGGTAGTCATAGAGCCATTTAGACAATTTTGAGTCACCAATTATCTGTCCTGGAGGTTTCAATCACTGAGGCCCAATCACGCACAGCCAAATGGCCACATACACTCCCAGGACCTTATAACACCCAGGTCTGCTTTGGACGCCAGCTTGGAGGCTGTAGCATTACAGTTCGTCCAAAAAGAAGTTTCTTCAATTTTTTCTTAATTAATGTTGCAGTCTTGTCTCAGAATGGATGAAAATGTTTTGTTGTCATTATTCTGAACCCAATGCCTTTAAATGACAATGTGAAAAATATATATTTTTTAACTGTTTGCAATTTTTTTACAAAGCAAAACTCTTCAGAATTTTCCCTAAAGCTGAAAAATGGAGCTCAGTTGCACGCTGTTTTCACTTATCTTTGAAATGTTTCTAAAGCTTCATATAGAATATGAAGCTATAGAAACAAGAAACAAGAATCTCCTTAATTAAAAAGCACATGGCAGCCGTCCTCAGGTTAAACCAAATGCGCCTGAAGGACTCTCTGACCAAGAGAAACAAAATTCTCTGGTCTGATGAGAGAAAGATTGAACCATTTGGCATCAATGCCAAGCACCATGTTTGGAGAAAACAAGGCATCGCTCATCACTAGGTCAATAGCGTCTCTACTGTGAAGCATGGTGGTGGCAGCATCAGGCTGTTAGCCCAGGATTGGATCTGATTGAACATCTCTTGTGAGATTTGAAAACAACTGTGCACCGATTTTTTTTTTTAAACATATTTGCATACATTTAGAGAGAAAAAGCTGAATGTAAAACGCTACCAGTGCACAAGTACCGCTTCAGTTTGACATTCACTAAAGGATATGTGAAGTCTTAGAGTAGAGAAGACGCTCTAAAAGAACTTCGCTGAATATCTATAACATCATCTCGCAGCAGCTAAACCTCAGGGACTGAGTGCAATAGGTGAATTGAAGAGGGCCCTTTAGAAGGTCACCAGCACCTCCCAGGCGTAATTGTGTGTCACTGTGATGAAGGCCACCAGTGTAAAGTAAAACGTTTGGGGGAAATCAGCCTGAGAGTACCATAAACAGAAGCAGAAAGTGAAGTCTTTTATTATTGGATTCACTTCCCTCAGACACAATCATTCCGTTCATATACAAGGAATCCTCGAGCTCTTAATGGACAAAGCAGTTCAGATTCCTTCAGCAATCCACCAGAAAAAGAGAGCGAGAGAAATTGGGCTCAATAAATATTGTTCCAGGAGTGAAGTCATCTGACATTTAAGAACCAGCCAGCCATGGCTAGCCAGAACAGTGTGAGGGTGTGTGAGAGTTTGTGCGTATTTGTGGGCAGACAGGAGAGCCCAGAGGGCACGCAGCTCAGACAGAGTCATTATTTAGTGACACACAGACGACGGCGTGGCCTTAACAGGGACTGTATACACTCACTCAAACACTCCTATACAAACAATACGTCTATAAGGCCTGGGGCGTCGGGATTTTTAACGAGACACATCAGGAATTTTACCTGCTCCTGCTTTCTTTCTTTCCTGCCTTCTGCTCCTGAAGGAGTGATTTTACAGATTTTAGGATCATCGTCAGGAGCAAAAGGTTCTTGAATGAGCGTTTTGAAGAGACAACTTCATTGGGCTATATCTTTGTTCAAAAGTAACCATCTTAACAATTGTGTTATCAATTTGCTGTCTTTCTCTTCAGGTATCATTTAAAACAAAGGAAACACCAACAAAGATAGAAGAAAACCTTTCCTCTTTTAAATGCAGAACTTACATGAGGTGTAGATTAACAAAGCAGGGTTTTTGTTATACTGTTGGAATAAGAACCAATTCTTTGACAGTGACTGAACTTTTTGACAAATTATTGAAGCTCTTCAAGAAGTCATTTACTTTTGAGGACTCTACACCCATCTTTAATGAAAATTGATGTAGTTGGCTTTTTAATATATCTGCTATACAATTCATCACAGCCAGTCATTTCTCCTGGTAGCTGGCTGGACTTGAAACCGCCTTGAGTAATGACCGTACAAAGCATGAATAGGAACTTTTTTCTTTTTAGTCCAAGTCAGAATAAATTCATTATGACTTATTTGACATAAAACAGTGGTAAAATGGTGTGGAGTGAACGCTTTGTGTGTATGCATGAAAAGCATTGATGGGACTCTCGAAAACAGAAGCTGAAGATACACTTTTGTAGAATGAACCTACCACGAGTTGAATAAAAAGCTTTAAGTTGTGCTTTGAAACTGAGGTTTTATCTTTGACGTTTTACAATCATTAATAATAAAGGGGACAGTTTATGTAACTATTACACAACTGTTCCTTCAGACCACAAATACGAGGATGAATGAATTTCAGTGGGAGGAGATTACTGCTAAAATACTCGTAATTATACCTCGAGAAAAAGCAGTCACTTTTCAGATGTTGAGATTCATTCTGCAGAAGCTGTTTTTCAGAAATGTATTGTTCTCCTTTCAAAGTTAAGAAACAAAAGACGTATGTCTTCGAAGATATTTCGTGACGTCAATAGTTCACGATCTTCCCTCGACTCGGCTTGATGGTCAAATCAAGGTCCGTTTACAGGACATTTCCAAGCGAAACTGGTGAACGTTTGTTCTGCTTTGGGTGATTGTTATGACAACAGATTCGCTATAAGTGGAACTTTTCTGAAACGTTGGTGCTGCACATGTGCACAACGATCACAGTAAATAGTTCTGCACATGTATGAGTAGTTCAACAATAATAATTAATCCAGGTGCTGTTTGTGCTGTTCAGTCTTTAGAATTCAACAGCACACATCTGACAATGAGTGGATCAAAACAATGAAGAAACACAGTTTACAAAGACAGTCTGCAGCAGGATGTTCTCTGTCAGCAGTCGTGAGTGGTTATAATAAATAAACAAAGCGCCCACTAATATGTTCCTGCTGTTATGTGTACAGAAATCTTCTCACAAACATTGCTGTCTAAATGTAAAGCTAAAACTAGCCATTTTGAAATTGTTGTGCTCATTGTACGTAAATGTGGGAAACTCCCATGCTTCAAACTGTTTTGGTTGTCTCACCCAAGGTTTCCTTTGTTAGTGGCCTGCAGGGCTCTGGCTGTGGCTCACTGATACTCTATTGTGTTTTAACATTTGCCATTTTGGTTTTTAGAGTCAAATAAGCTTGCATCGAGGTCAAATCGTGATTGACCAGGACCCTTTTTAAGCTGAGTTACAGTTTCTGTTTTGCAGAAAACAACAGTTTTGCAAATTAGAGATGGTAGCAAAATTTCCCTCCCCTGTTAAGACAAATGTTTTTCCACCGTATCGTAAATGGCTTGTTTTACTCGGCTCTCGAACCATCTGTCTTCTCTGTCCAAAAATGCGTACATTGCTGTCTTCATAGAAGTGCTGACCTGAGGAGTTAGCCCTTCTGAGTGTGAAGCCATGTGTTTCTTTAGTGTGTGTGTGTGTGTGTGTGTGTGTGTGTGTGTGTGTGTGTGTGTGTGTGTGTGTGTGTGTGTGTGTGTGTGTGTGTGTGTGTGTGTGTGTGTGTGTGTGTGTGTGTGTGTGTGTGTGGTGTTCCTCATTGACTTTCACCAGATCCTGTTGAAGTCTCGTACTGGGTGTAACAGACAGTGGGAATTGATGTTTCTAGCTCGTCATGCACTCATTCTAGAGCGTATTGTTTGGACAACCGCAAGTTTTGAGTGCGTTCTGCTGGTGGATATGTTATCGACTGTGTTATTATGTTGCTGATAACACTGTTTTGTTCAAGTGGTCGATGCGAATTAGAATCAGAGCCTGCTTTCTTTTTCAACATGTAATCTACTTTCTGCACTGCAAGTCACTTTTTTAATTGAGTGCTCATGCAATTTATATTAGCAAGTAACTGAAATAGCAAGCTATATATGGCCTCAATATAATGCCATAAATATTTTGCACTTGTAAATTTAAAACTGTGTGCAAGTCTCTGTAGTTGCGGTCGTGAGTTTTGGCATTGTCTTGACTCCTATACCTGATTGGATAGTCACAAATCTCGTAGTTTCTGCTTCGTCAGCAACCATGTGACCGTGGTTACAATCACGTGTGTCAACACATTGTTACTGGCTGTGTAAAGTGTGGCACTGTTTAAAGTCACCTGCAGTCACCTGATCTGTTGGGTTTTCTCTGTAAAAGTGTCTAGAAACGACCATGTTGTAATTGGCACTTCATAAATAAAGCTGAATTGAATTGAATTGAATTGAATTGAATTGCAGGGTCGGAAAAGACCACTAATTTTTAAAGGTGTGCTTCCACAGTGGTAGCACGCCTTCCTGTTAGACACCACAAGCTTTGTAACTAGATATGCAATAGCAGAGCATCTAAAAAAGGTTTCTATTTAGACAGCAAATGTTTCCTTGTGCCATATAACCTCTGAAAGTTGAATAAAAAAAAATGCAGCTTTATAGAAATTCGTCAAACGTGCACCCTAGAACATATCCAGTGAGTGCAGCTGTCGGAAGGAGGATTTGGATGAGTTGTTAACACAACATTCTCGTTCAGGCTTTGGGTCTGCTTGTGTTGTGAAGAGATTTTGGAATGTATTAGTGAAGGAGACTTATCCTTAGTATGACTCCGTGACCTAACCCTGGGAAAAAAAAAAAAAAAAAAAAAGATACTGCTTGGTAAAACGGCAAACACACACATCCGTGCACACAGAAACAAACAGACAGACACTGCTGGGGCCGGCAGTTGATGTACACCACTCTGTGATCGTAAGCCAAGGGGGTAGGAGGGAGAATGAGGGGTGGGGGGAGAGAAAAGCCCAGAGAGTCAGCACAGCTAAAATTACAGTCCTGTCACACCACATCAGTGCCAATGACCGTGTGTGTGCATGTGCCCGTGTGCAAGTGAGGAGGAAAGTGTTGCGTTTGGCTCTGCCTAAAGATAACGGAAGAAACTAAACAAAACAAATATGAATTTATGCACATGCATGACAACTCTATCCAAACTAGAATGAATAAGTATGAATAATTATACCATCGAGTCAGTAGAGATCATTAGGAAAGACGATCAAAGCAGGAGCTGTATTACATATGATATGTATTTTAGGTCTCTTTCATATATTCTGTAACTGTTTTGTGGGCAGAGGTAGAGTGATGAAGGGATGCATGGTCAGACCTCTGCAACTATCCGTGCGCCCGGTGTGAAAGAGGACTCTTAGTCTCGTGTATTCCAGGGAGGTTCTAAGGTGGATTTTAAACGACGTAATGACAACCTAGTGATCAAGTGTGTTTGTGGGATTATATCAATGGTTTTTTTTTTTAATTTAGGAGGATAAAATATACATTACTCTCTGCCTGGAGCATAGCCGGCCCTACCCACTGTGGCACCCGAGGTAAGATTTCATATGGCGCTCTCCTCCATCAGCGATTTGCATCCACTTACCTAAGAGTAGCATTGTTTTTACCATCGGCTTGAATTTATAAGGTAACACCCTATGTTTAACAGATTTCAAATCAATACAAAACAAATGTGAAATACAATACTTACCACAAAATAAAAATCCTGGAAATAAGCGAATACATGTTAATAATCATAACAATGAAAAATCAGACAAGATATATGTAAATAACTACATAGTTTACACACAGTAAGCAACATATAAACCAGGTAGCAATACTATATGAAAAATAATCAAAATAACTAGTCAGAGATATTTAAAGTACTTGTATAGAACTGTTTTTCTGATGTTATTGTTGATGGCCAAACATTTTCACAAGCCGAACATAAAATATCTCAAAAGTGCATCTGAAGAAGGGAGTCTCACAGCTGTTAGTAAGAATGATGTTTCCTGGGGGGGAATAAAAAAGAAAAAACCTAAGAGATGTGTGTTGTTTACTTGGCATGCATTGTAGTTTTTTTCTGATATAAATATTCGATGAGGTAAAATTTTATTGTCATGACAGTGAAACGTTTATTAGCAAATGGAAAGAAGCAGAACCTACAGTTTAATACTGCATGTGATTATGCTAAGTTATGGATTATCAATAATAATGATAATAATAATGTGAGGGCAGCAGGCATTGCTTTACATTTGAATCAATCGTTTCCATCTAAAGAGTTAATGATATCGCGCGCGCACACACACACACACACACACACACACACACACACACACACACACACACAGATATATAATATAACTATAGTCCCACCATATGCAAAAACAGGTGGTTGCTCTCATGGAACTGAATTATCCACTTAACATTCAAAGAATGATGCTCGACTCACAGTTTGAAGTCACGCTAACAAGAAACCATTACTCTGTTTTGTATTAGACTCAAACCATCGGATTCATTAGCTGCAAACTGAATGCTGATTCTGAATAAAAAAAAAAAAAAAAAAAATCAATGCATTCATATAATGCTGTTTCAGTTATTTGCTAAGAATAAATCTTGAGGTATTTGAGCAATAATTGTGCAAAATATCACTAACTGTCATTAGTGTAATATCAACTGCACGTTGCAGTGGACAGATGGAGGCTTGCTGCCCTGAAGGTCCACCCACTGCATGTGAGAGGCTCAACTCTGAAAGTGTGTGAAGAAATTATAGCGAGTGTTGTAATGGAAGAAACAGACAAGCAAGGCAAGTTGGTGTTTTATAGTATGGTAGCCTGTGAATGATGACATTTTTTTTTTAGATTATTATAAGGTTAGTGCAAAATGTATGAATTTATTCTGAAACAAAACTTATCCAACATTAAGAGAATTAAACACAACCTGAAATCTGACTTTTGTTTTAGTGTGCTTCATAATATCGCAAAAGTACAAAGCCCCCGCTTCTCCCCCTTTGTTCCTTCTCCATATGCTAACAGAAATCAGACAATTGTCACCCTCAACCCTCATATATTACCTCTGCATTGTGATATGTCTGTGGCCCCAGTTGACAAATTAGGAATAACATTTTTACCTTTACTGTAACGTTGTAGTCAGTCATCCCTTGGGCTGAATTGGCCTCTCTGGTGAGTTGACTTTGGCCCATGAGCCTTACATGTTTGACATCCCTGGTCTGTATCAAGAGCCTCATATTAACATGAGTGAACTCCCCTCTCCGTGTTTCTACTCACACACAGCGCATCCACTGAAGAGCACCTTTCTGCTTTGTTGCATTTTGCTGTTTTGCAGTCAGTGTAGGTTCAGACACATACTTCAAGGGGGAAGATGACGGGCGTCTTTTCATGCTGCTTTTTGATGGCAGTAAATTCAACACGCTGGTCCTTTAAGGATTGAGCAGGGCGGTAACCTCCCTGTGGGAAAAGAGCACAAAGTCAAAAAGCTACAAAGAAATGTCAATACACTGTTGTATGTATGTGTGTTTATGAGCGTATGTGTTGATTTTTTATTTTGTGTGTGTGTGTGTGTGTGTGTGTGTGTGTGTGTGTGTGTGTGTGTGTGTGTGTTTTCAGTTTATGCGTGTGTGTTGACAGTGATAAATGAGCTCTACATCAGAGCAATCTGCTACCACGGCTCTATAAAACAACCACAAATCACTTCAGGAAACATGCTTTTGAAGAGGGCCCCAATGTCAGGCGTTGCCTTGTGTGAATATGAGTGCATCTGTGCATAAATCAGCCCAGATAGGTGCGTGTATGTGTGCGATTTTTGTATTTCTCTCTTTGTGGGGCCTAAAAATAAGGAGTCCATTGCATTTGTGGGGTCCAAAATGCAGCGGCCCCCACCAGTGGTCATATTTTTCAAGAGCAAAGATGTAGCTTTACAGCTAAGCTAATTGAGTGATGGCTCTTGTCATGAATCAGCTGTGAAGCTTCATGCTTGTGAAAGTCACGACATTAAATTATTGGGAATGCCCTACACAGACGTGTGCGTTTGCTTGCAGAGCAACTGTGCGCACCCTGATTTTCAGTATTTAACGTATCTTGAGCTCACAGAAGCCAAGTTACTTTACAAAGGTGACTATTTAGTCTCTTCCTACAAATAAACTGCAGTCACATCTGTCTTTGTAGAGCTGACGGGCTCCTGATGGGACATAGATTTGACTCATTACTTCATCCATTCATCTTCTGTAACGCTTGGTCCTGTTTAAGGTTGCAGGGGACTGGCGCCAATCCCAGATCGCTATGGGCCGAAGGAAGGGTTCACCCTGGACAGGCGGCCAGTCCATCACAGAGCAGAGAGACACACAACCACGCACACTCACACTCACACTCACACTCACACCCAGGGAAAAATAAAACCAGAAGATTTCTTGTTTTATTATTGTGTATATGTTTTCACTGTGTAAAATCAGACAGAAAAATCTGTCCTTTTGGAATATAATTTTTTTCATATACTTTTATGAAACACTTTTAAGCATCAATGAAATCACTCTGTCCATTTGTTGTATCATATTGAGGTTTTTGTGTCAAAATCATCAGACTGATGTTTTGCAGTGGAGTAGTTCGAATAGTTTGACCGTTCAATTTATAGTGTTCTTTCGAAATATATTGCTGTAATTAACTCTGCTTAACCACATCTGGACTTCACAGCTGTTTTTTGAATTGAACTAATTACATGCAGTGGGGTATTGTGTATCCTGTGTGTTGAAGGGGAAAAGCCCAGCATTGCTTGAACCTCTGGGGGAATGTTTCTGTTCTAAGGCAGAGTTTGTTCTTCTCATCACCCCCTTTCCTCACTGTTTTAACTCTCCTCTCCCTCTTATTTCTGTCTCTCCCCTAACTTGTCTTTGCTCTCTGACTCGCTCATCGCACCTGTAATTCCTGCTTCTCCCTCCTAATCACATCCTAATAGGAAAAACCTTGCAGTTGTCAGCTCATGTTAATTAACACTGTTGTCCTTCTTGCTCTCTCACTCTCTCTTTGTCTCAGGCTTATTTTTTGCAAACTAAAAGTGAGATAAAAGAAGCCACACATATATCAGGTAATTATTGTGAACCCAGTTAACTTTGGTCAGTGATTTTGAATTAACATTTTCATTTAAGTGTGTCTCACAATTTCGGGGTTGTGTGAGGCAAGAAACATCCGGATACACCAACGTGAGTTTTATGTGAAAGGACAATCAAAAATCAACTCGCCAATAGAAAATAATAACTACTTTTGCATCGGACAGAAAAATATATGTATTTCAACTTCACTTCAGGGCCAAACTGGCAGCTGGAACGTATTTTCGCTTTCCATGCGTTTGCCATTGATATGCAATAGTTGACTTCAGTTAAAAGACTCATCACTGACATTAAAGTTCACTTTGACAGCACTGAACTCTGACGCAAACAAATAAATGTTCCAAATGTGTCTGCTGATCATGTCAAAACATCCAATCTCATTAGCACATCACAAACTGCTGCTTCCTTTGTTGTTGGAGCTTTTTTTTTCATCTGCCATGATTCAGTGACAATACCAGTTGCAGTCTTGATCACAACATGTTCGAACCAGACAGAGTATGGTGTTTATCATTGCCCTCCACAAGCAGGTTTTTTTCATTTCTGGTGCCTTCTGCAGCACGATAGCTTAGCCTATCATTTGACTTTCTTGCTAACATGTGAATAAATGGCATTTTGGCTGAAGCAATATTGTGATTCAGGAAAACATTCATTATGATGAGTACTCATGAAATCAGTTGAATCTTTTTTTTTCCTGCATCAGTGAGATACAATTAGTATACTAAGCACATTTTTATAGAAGGATAAATAGAATAGCCAAAGATCAGCAGCGTTGATGTAGTACAAGAGAAGCGCATTCTCGCCATACAACCCGCCGTGCTCAAAAACACTTGATGTAATTACAAGCAAATTATTAATTTGTGCTGAGGCAGAGTTCACATTGTTATTGTATTTCAGGAATACAAATAAACCCATCAGTACTCCTGGACCGCTTGCTTTTAAAGCGAGTTCATAATTCATCTTGAAATCCTGCATTAACGTGTTATCGTTATGCAGCCAGACACTTCCTCGCTGTCATCCATCCAAAAAGGCGAAGCTCAGTACAGGATGAAATGTTAATGAGTGATTGTGATATTATTCGCTGTGACCCTTCCACAGCCCCGTGCTATAATTGCCCACAGTCTCACCCCTGACGGAAGTGTGTGCGCTTGGAAAAACTCGGACAAATACACTTGCCCCAGAACCTGCAGTCCAGCACGTCTCATTCATATAAGACAGACAGACACATACATGGTGTGTCGCCTCAGGTTTCCAAACACATAAACACATATTGCCCTGGGAAGCTTGCCACTTATATATGTGAACGAATTATGGCTCAGAGGTCAGTCCACTCCTGACATCTGTATCAGTGATCTCTCAGAGAAGATCAAAGGGTGCTGAGAAACAGTGTTCCTTTTGGAATGGAAACAGCAGAAACGCTGAAAACAATGTAGTTGGACCACAAGTGGGTGCTGTTAGTTGTTGTGTTAAAAGTACACATACATCACAGCATTTTCAAAAAGTTCATTTTTTCACCCATTTCCAGTGACACAGTCGGGGCATTTTTGAAAGGTTCCACCTTGGGAGCCGTTTTCTGTGACTCAGTGCTTGACTCTGCTGTAAATAGCTACTCAACACAACCAAAGTTTTCCTTTTTCACTTGGTAACATTATCATGTAAATGGAATCTGAATCTGGTGTTATGTAAGAGAAATTAAAATAAAACTAATGAAGAGAATGCAAACACTTGCTAATATTTTGTGGCGCTGTACGCTTTTAGCGACGACAACATAGTACTAACTCGAGTGACTAATAAAAATTACATGTCATCGCCACAAAACTGGAAAACATTTATCACAACTGTAAACTTTGAATGGAGCAATATAGTATGTGATGCAGTATTTTCTAATCTAAACCATTTTGATTCATTCTTTTTTCATTTTTCCCTATTAGTTAGGCATTTTGCAATGAATGAATAAATGCAGTGTGTTTGTCCGAAAGGCCAGTTTGAGGTTTCATATCCAGTAAATGAAGCACTCTTTATTTTGCATCGTGTGATTTTGTGGCTGCCGTCACCTCTAGTGTTTCCAATTCTTCTGGAATCTGTAGTTTGTGTTTGTTTACAACTGTGTCTGAGATTAAAGACCAGAAATACAACAGCGAACAACTGACACAGGAGAAAAAGAAGATCCATGAAGGTCTTGGAATTGACATTTTCTCCTAATTACTCCACAAATCACCCACTCTTTGTTTGCATACGCTGTTCACAAAAGATTAATTTCTGAAGTGGCGTATAATCATAGCCTATAGAAAATTATCTGCAATTCATCATCCTTGTAGCCATTTTGAATGGCACACACAAAGACTGGAAATCTGTGTTTCGCACATAAACACAGGCAGTCCTATTCAAGAACGTCCTCATCACTGGCTTTCAAAATTCGAAGTCCCCGAACTCCAGCAGCTCAACAAATCGCTGTCGTTCTCTTTTTGTCTGTCGTTCTCTCATTCTTGTCCCATATACACCTCACACTCAACATTTCTTCTCAGTAAAATGCCAGGGGAAAAAACTGAAATTCTGTTAATTCAACCCGTCTTGATTCAGAATGAGTTGCCTGAAAGTCCTTTTCCTGAGTGCATCGTCTCGAAGCTCATCGGATCGTCACACTGGCTGAAAACTGACCTTTAATTCAACACATAAAGCAAAAACAAACTTCTCTCACCTTTCTGTAAACTCATTAAACGAGCACAGTGCTTTTGATCTCTGTGATTGTGTGTCTACATTATGACGTGAGCGGGTCCACAGATGTGTGTGTGTGTGTGTGTGCGCGCGTGTGCGCGTGTGCGTGTGTGCGTGTGTGTCTTTTGCAAAACAGGCCAGAACTGCTTCTAAGTCTAAGTGACAACTGTGTCCAGAATGTCAAGCAAACTGACGCAGGGACAAAACCTCAGGGTCACTCAGCCATCTGTTGTTGTTTCTCATGTATATTTATCTGTGTGTGTGTGTGTGTGTGTGTGTGTGTGTGTGTGTGTGTGTGTGTGTGTATCACACAATATCTTGCAAGTGTACAGTATTTGTGCAAAATGAGAAAACCATATATGCATCAGCGTGACTGCAGTGCTTTCACCTGTGTTTGCAGGAGGAAGACTCTATAAAAAGTGACAGTGGAAACTCTGCGTGTGTTTGTTCATGATAGGCATTTGTAAATAAGTGATGCTGACAGTTTTATATCTTTACCAATACCGTGTAATCTGCTATTACAGCATAATAGCCAATCATTCTGAATGGAATCTCAAGTAAGTGTGTGTGTGTGTGTGTATGTGTGTGTGTATGTGTGTGTGTGTGTGTGTGTGTGTGTGTGTGTGTGTGTGTGTGTGTGTGTGTGTGTGTGTGTGTGTGTGTGTGAGAGAGAGAGGGAGAGAATGAAGAGTCTAAATTGCCTCTGCAGTTTGAGCTCAGCCATTTACAGCGGTTATGATTATTAGAGTGGTGTTTCTCATAAAGTGATCTCCGACATGGCGCGGCGAATCGGCCGTGTTTATCTGTTTCTTTAAGATGCGCCTGATAAAGACGTGCGCTGAGTGATTGCTTTGCAGAAAATGTTATTGCGGATCCCTCTCTCCTTTTTTTTTTAAAATCCTTTGGCTGAGATCACAGCACAATAAATCATCTGTGTTTATGCGTTTGTCAAGTTAAGAGAGCTGCTATTCAAAAAATATATTTGAACAGATTAATTTCCCACTGCAATCACTATGATAAATGAAACACTTCTGCAATCACGAACTGTGGATTAATACATTTATTAGCTGATATTTCATTTTCATTACTGTCGACTGAATGCAAGTCTCTGTTTAAGTGGAGCATTAAGGCATGAGTGCTACATTGTTTTTGCTGTTGGCTTGATCACCTAAAACAAAGCATCAACTTGTGGAAAACGCTTGTTTTCCTATGGCACCGGTAGTGATATAATCACTGTGTGAGCATCAGACAGAAGACAATATCATGTGCTGCAGCAAAAGGTCAATAAAGAACCACTCCTGGTGTGAGGATTAGATGAAATAACAATCAGGACAAGACCACATGTTCTGAAAATGAAAGTGAATGTTGAATCTCACACCGCTGCGTAAGTACTTAATACTCAGAAATAAATATGAATCCCTTATAATAAGAAGCAATATTTAAGAAATCAGTGCAGAGCAATTGTTAGACCAAGCTAGCCTCCAGCAAGTTCCTTTCTAAAGTTAAAACCTTGTGTGCTGAAGCACGTATAGGATTATTTGGTATCAGCTCTTTAATCCACTAAAAATAAGACATTAGTTTTATTGCAGAGCTAAAATTCAACTTTTGATTTTGGCGAAACGATTCATCCAAATCTAACATCTTTGTGTGAAACTACATGTTGTCACCTCCGAATTCCTCATGGAAACAACAGTAAAGTTACTCTTCAGTCGTCGCTCTCCAGGTGTCAATAATTGAGGAGGTAAAAGCTGAAACGCAGTAAAAGTAAATTTGTCGCTTGTCACACTTAATTACCCGACGCGGCCGTCGTTTTCAGCTGTCAGTTCTGATCTGCTGGCAGCTTTTTCAAGGGGGAAATGTTTACATTTCAAAGTGGCACCGAGAGTCAAGCAGATCAAACTCTTCAATCCAAAATACACTTTTGATTATAGACGGCACCTTCATCCGAAGGGAGATAATGATTTCATGCACCACAGAGTACAAAGTAAAATTGGTTGCTTTAGTTAGACATTATAACTACCATGCATCACCTGCAATTTCACTATTCACAGCTCTCAAGATGTTGTTTTTACTCCGTTTCTGAAAGATTTTAAATTATTCTTAACCAGAGTTGGGGTCCGTTACTCAAAAAAGTAAAGAGTTACCCGTTACTAGTTACTTTTGAAAAAAGTAGTGCCTTACACTACTTGATTACTCCATGGAAATAGTAACGAAGTTACACTACTCGTTACTGCATAGAGCTCCGCGGAGCTGTGCTCTCTTATATCCATCCGCGGAGCACTGCGCATACGCAGATCTGTGTGTATCAAACTTTTTTTTTTTTTTTTTTTTAACAGATTGAAAAGAAAACACGTCTTTTAAAATGTTTTCTAGCCATTCGGATTTACTTCACGTGCTAATACGCCGTCCCCTGGACCACTGGAAGGAGTATTTTGTCCATTTGCGTAGTCCGGCTCTGATTGACTTCCAGCTAAGCTTCGAGCTAAGCTACTACGATGCTAACAGCTGGGAACCAGAGACACAGGTATTTATGAGCTTGTCTAACTTTGTCAATGACAGGGAAAGGGCGTGGGTCCCTAATCTTCGGAGTATTCATTTAAAAGGGGCATTTACAGTAGGAGGGAGTGCAGTGTTGTCAGTGGGGCACAAATTTATATAAGGTAACCAATTTCACTTTGACGGTTCCATCAGCCCTGACCCGGAAGAGATAGCGAGTAGCTGCTCGTATGGCCACCGTTCCATCTACTGATGGTAATAAAAAAAACTCTGCTTAAATAATAATATTTTGGTTGCTCTTTTTGCAGTCATTGTAAAAGTAACGATCGTAGCGTTTCATTTGTAATGCTAGTTTAACTACCAATCTAGAAGGAGCAGTGCCGTTACACTACTCGTTCCCATCAAAAGTAATTTAACTACTTGTAACGCTCGTTACTTGTCGTTACATACCCAACTCTGTTCTTAACACAAAAGATGCCTGAGGTGATTTTTTGTTCCTTTTCTAGATATAGAAGACTATGTATTTCTTGCTGAGACTCTTTCGTCTGTCCTTACGAATGTCCATTGTGCTCACAATTAATAATGTATATAACGCATTGTTCTCTGAGCATGTATCACAACAACTGCACCCCCCCCACCCCACCCCCCCACCCACCCCCCCCCCCCCCCCCCCCAAACCCAACACAACATTGTCAGTGTTTCAACACACTGCATTGTAAACATGAGAGCTTTCGAAAAGGAAAATGCAAAACAATCTTTTCACGTTAAACACTCATGTAAACGGGGCCTAAGTTGTAGTAATTAATGATCTCAAGCCAAAGTGTTCATTTCAAAGAAAACAGGATAAAATTTTTTCTTTCGGCACAGTCATTTGTCTAGATAAGTTTATGTCATTATTATTGTGGTATTTCTGTAATTTAGAGTTTACTTTGTGCCTTAAGTTGGGCAAGACATTGACATGAATTTTAATGGTTGTGACTTTAAAAATACATTCAACAATTTTTCTTCAAATATATTGCAATTTTGCATTTTGCAATCATTTCATTGTGTTTTTATGCACTGTAGATCTGTAAATGTTTTTTCTTCCAAATATGTTAGTCATAAATTAGTAGTATTAGTAAAAAAAAAAAAAAATTAAACATTGTGTGGTCAATGAAGGGTTAAACACATTCCTTACATCTCCATTTATCTTCACTCCATCTCTTTAAGCACAGATAATTTTTTCTGCTGACTTCTTGCCAGACCAAGTCAACCTCTTCTTTTTTCCCCTCTTCTCTGTCCTCGTCTCCCCAAGTGGAAGTTAATGACACTGCGGTAGAAAGAGAACAGACGCCACAAGTGAAATGAAGAGAGGGAGGAAGAAAAGAGGGCAGAGGGGGAATGTCAGTAATGCAGACACCTGATTTCTCTTTATACTTTAAAGAAATCTCCTCCAGCCCTTCTGTCTTTCTCTCCCCTCTGCTGCTTCATCCTTCCGTGACCACGGCTTCCCTGATTCACCTCTTCAAACAGTTTACTACCTGACGAAGATCACCTTCTTCAAAATCCTGGATTTGTAAACTTGTCATGCCCGCTCACTTTGTCTTATGCATGTAAATGCTGTATAGTTCCATGTAGCATTTAATTTACAGAAATTCAGTATTGCACGCATGCAGAGTGAGTTTTGTTTTGAATAAAAATACAGAATAAGAGGAATCGACTGTTAAGACAAGAGAAGACATGTTTCCTTCTTTTTCTCCCCCCCCCCTCCTTCTCCTTGAGATGCTCCAGAAGATAACAGGGTCAGGGATGAAGAGATGCACAGTCGGGAGACAATAAAGGAGAAGAGAAGGACGGAGACGTGGAGACAAACAAACGTTGACACAACAGTGAGAGTGTTGCGTTCCGCTGCGCGAGAATGTTTAATGGCGTGCGTCTGCGCGTGCACGTGCACGCCCGTGTCCTTGTGTGGATGTATATGTCCGATCCGTGTGATTGCCCGGGCCGTACATGTGTGCCCTTGCGACTGCGCCTGCGTGTGCGCGACGTGGCCACATGTGTCTCCGCACGCATGAGTCCGAGGTGGCGTCGCGGCTGCTGAGCGTGTGTCTGCGAACACGGCGCTTTTTGCATCTCGACTCAATTGTGCACATTTCGTCTGTGTGCGCACGTGTGTGCAGTCTTGCTGTTGCAGTGCGTGTTTTCCTCCCGAGTTATTTTTAACTGCGCATCACAGCAGGAGCCAAAGTTTCACTCCAAGTAGGTCACAAGTGATGATCTCAAATAAAGGATAAATAAACGGTAGAAAACAATGAGATGTCATTGCGTGTGTGTGTTTGGGGCTATTGTGTGCACCGTGGCATGAACACAAACACTAATCAGACATGTTAACATAAAAATCTGATCTAATCAGCAGTCTTATTTTAGAAAAACATGCCCTTTTCCCCTTGTTGGTGTTTTTCCTTATTTTTCCTCTTTGTCTTTTTAAATTGACTTGTGAAGCTTGACAAACACTACTTCCAATTCTTAAAAAAAATGAAAAAAAAAAACCAAATTGAGTATCTTATCTTAGATAGATAATATCAGAGATACATGTGGGGTGAATTATAAGTAGCCACAGGCTATTAGCACATTAGCCTTGTTATGTTCAGGTCGAGTGGACTTCCCAATGTGACACTTTGGTTCTGTTTCTCCCCTCACAGGTCTAATTGCTTTTGTAGATTAAACAAGTGTTGCCAAGAAGTGTATCTTTGCAGTGGCTCTTATGTAACTGTACCTGTTCTTTGGAGACTTGCAATTGAGAGCCTTGTTATTTCGTGTTACAGGTGTATAGGTGAGTATTTGCCCCCCCCCCCCCCCCGCTCATGTGGTCTTTGTCACCAGATGAAAGCCGCCTTGTTTGCATCCTGCACAGTTCATCAGACGTGCCTCTTCTGCGTGTTGTTGCTGTTTTTGTTGTTGTTGTTGTTGTGCATTTCATGGCCAGAAACCAAGGCCCAGTAGAGTAGAAAACAGTCGGGTGACCTGCTTTTATGCTGATGATATGGTTTTTGCCAGCTCCGTGAGGCTGTGACCTCGAGTTTGGTTTCAGCACCTCCAGCTCTGACTCCACACACACACACACACACACACACACACACACACACACACACACACACACACACACACACACACACACACACACACACACTCAATTCTATTTGTGAATGGAACTCTGTGTAAAAGCCCACTGCTGTATTTAAAGGTTGCTCAACAACTGGATTTTAGTCAAATATAACCAGACTTGATGCTAGTGAAAAAAATACTCTTGTAAAACTCTCATTTGGTCCCAGAGAGACAGAAGTTGTTTTTGTTTTATGCTTTTCTGTTATAAATAAATATGCCTTTTGTAACATTGTGTTTTATTATGAAAGGACTGATGTTAAGGCCAACCGGTTCTTATGGACAGATCAACCGAAATAGTGGATGGCACACAATGTGAGCTGCGTATTCTTGTGTTGCTCTTTACACAGCGTTATTAAGCTGCTATACATTCATACAACATCATTCCAGCACACTGATTGCTTCTGGACAGCATTTTCTTCATCTCACCAATTATTCCCGTTATTCCCTCGAGTTGGCCCAGTGGTTAATGTGCTGGCGATAGACGATGGGCTTCGCTCCCTCGCATGGTTTGCCCTCACAGTGGGATCTCGGATGTCTTGTGCGTCGTTCCTCCTCAACCACCACTAGCCAACAGCTTGTGCAGCACACTTCAGTGAGTCCGCCGGAGATCCGATCTATATTTCAGAGCGGAAACGTATAAACAACAGTGAGGCGTGAGATAAGACCAGACAGGCCGCATCGAAGAAGCATGTAGGCTATGTTCTAATGTGTACAGAAAGCCTTCACTTCACGGCCGCGCGTCGGGGCGAGGGCATGTTTCCGAGACATCTCTGTGCAGCGGGGAATATTTCAGACAGCATCTTGCGTCCTGCCTGCCTCGCTAAGATCTTGGACCCGTCTTTATCAAACATCTCATCATCATTTACACTCAAAGTTGCCCAGGAATTGAAATACTCCTAGAGCAAAGAGTTATCATTTATTTATGAACTGTCCTCCATCTATTTTTCAGAAGTTCTCATTTGAAAGTCAAAACTGAAATTTGAAATTAATGATGACATCTCAGGCAAGAAAAACAAATAAATAATAATAAAAAAAAAAAGGATAGATTTTCTGACAAGCATATTGCTTCGAGGGCAATAATTTAATGCATTTTCACCCAGATTGTCAGAGAAACTGCTTCATCGTCCTAAAGCAGTATAGTATCATAGAAGGGATTAGGAGTCTTTTACGTTATTGGTGATAATACAAATTATTCATGAAGCAATTTTGCAGTATTAATAATAAAGTTACAAAATAAAAGCAAGCAGAATAAACAGTAACAGTGAAAAGCAGTAATCATACCGACCCTGCTGGGAGCCCACGCTCACAATGCCTCCACGTGTGGTCGCAGGTTTGCAGCATTTAAGCCTCACAAACGGTTTACAGGTGGGAAATTAAACGGTTGCTCGAGCGTCCCAGCACTAATCTACTGTGCATATTAAAAGAAACAAGCAGGACCAACACCAGTATGCGCTGTAAACAGTGTCAATATGCATTCAAACTGGGGAGAGAGCTTTCAGGGCCATTAAGACAAAAAGAAAGTCCCATTGCTGACTTGATGGGGCTGGTAATTGAAAGTGGGGCAGAAAATGGGATTTTTTTTTTTCCCCTTTTCCTTTTCTGAATAGCACAATATCAGCATGCTATAAACAAGCCTGTCTAGTTGTAAACTTGTGAAAAATAAGATCCCAGCTGAACTGCCACCTTAACGTGGTGGGGGAGTTTGAGTGCCCGCATGATCCCAGGAGCTATGTTGTCGGGGGCTTTATGCCCTGGCCTGGCTGGGCTCAGCCTGAAGGGGCGACATGGGCCTGACCTCCAGTGGGCTCACCACCCACCGAGGGAACCGTATAGGCTGGGTGCAATGTGGACTGAGTGGTAACCCGATCCCCGTACACAGAGACTAGCTCTAGGGACATGGAATGCCACCTCGTTGGGCCTGAGCTTGTCAGGGAGGTTGAGAGGTACTGGCTTGATATATTCGGGCTCACCTCCACACATAGCCTGGACTCTGGAACCCAACCTCTCGAGAAGGGCTGGATTCTCCACATGGCCAAAAGGACAAGATCCCGGATGCAAGCGGCTGAAATGAGCTTCCTCCATAGGGTGGCTGGGCGCTCCCTTAGAGATAGAGTGTGGAGCTCAGTCACCAGGGAGGAGCTCGGAGTACATCCGATACTCCTCCACATCGAGAGGAGCCGGCTGAGGTGGCTCGGGCATCTGTTAAGGATGCCTCTTGGACGCCTCCCTGGGGTGGTGTTCCAGGCGTGTTCCACTGGAAGGCGGCCCCGGAGAAGACCCAGGGCACGCTGGAGAGACTCTGTGTCTCGGTTGATCTGGGAACGCCTTGGGATCCTCCCAGAAGAGCTGGAGGAAGTGTCGGGGGACGGGCAAGTCTGGGCATCCTTGCCTAGACTGCTGCACCTGCGACCCCGCCCAGGATAAGCGGTAGAAAATGGATGGATGGAAGATTCTAGCTGAGTTTGGATGAAGGCAGGGTGCGTTCTGTACAGCTCAGCAGTCCATCACGGGGTACAAGAGTGCTAACATGGACACCGGTGTGCTGCCCTGTATTTCAAAAGCCTGCCTCTGAATGTTCAGGTAACCCTAATATTCTGTTGCTGCCATTCCCCGCCCACCTGGAGAACCATTTATCACATTTAAGCGCATTTGTGAGGGAGGGGTGAAAGCCGAGGTAAATAAAACATGAATGTGGCATGGCCTGAATTAATCTTGCATAGCCAAGTTTACCGAGGTCTGAAGAATTGAAGCACAATAGTTTGCAAGAGGTAGAGACGGCTAGCCGTGATTATACTTTAAAACTTTTAAATGTACACTTGAAGGAACTTATTTGTACTCAGGCAGAAAAGCAGCCTGAGGTACCCCCTTAAAGTGCTGAGAAGTTGAACACTCATTCCTCAGGATTTAGAAACTGTTCTCCTCCGATCTCATTTCTCCAGCATCCATACCGAATTATGATAGTTTCAGACAGCTGAACAACCAAATAGCTTTTCTCTTTTTATAATAACATTATCAGTCTCTAGTTCTGTTTCTGGAGTCATGCTGCCTGTAGTCGGCTTTTTAATTATGTTTGGGTCATTTTACAGATGAAAATAGAAGAGAGATAAAATAACTGCAATAAACGGAGGGGGGGAAAACATGATAAACGTTATCAACACATCGTGTTTTTATTGCAGATTGTCTGCTTTTGCTATTTGTTTTGCCTGCAACTGTGAATGTTTTTTTTTTTATTATTTTTTATGAGGAGCAGTCGACTCAGCGTATAGTGGCGTGTTGTTGCAATCACAGTGAGCTACCAAGAGGCCAGAAGCAGAGCAGTTTGGGATTCGTATAACTGTCTGGTGTGAGTGTGAACTAATCACCGGAATAACAATCTTACGTGCTCAAAGTGAGCTGGGATGAATTACCTAACCTTATTTGCCTATTACAGTTGATGAACACCTTCAATAATTTTTGCAACTGAATAAGAAAGACAAATCGTGAACATTAGTGCATGAATGGTTTGTACTAATACACTGAAACTGTGACAGCTAATTAAAAAAATAAAACAGGACATCTTCTTCTTGGAGATCATGTTGCAAATACATTGGAATGACTTAACAGTTTTTTTGCATTGAATAACAAATCAATATCAGGCTTCGCCCACTTCTGCATGTAAGCATTTTTTTTTTACACTTAACGCATAAAAAATTTGTTTAAAGGTCTCAATCATGTATGCTCAAGAGTGGGTGCTAAATGTCCTCTTTTACTCAGACGTGTCTTTGGCTTCTTGTTCTGTACAGTGTGACTTTTTTGGTTTTTCTTCTCCATTATTGCAGGGAACAATGTATTAAGAGGTTTTTGGTGTTGTTTTTCTTACAGCTAAATCTGAAACAGGAGTTGCTCTCATATCTTATGTATTTGTCCAGCAAGACATAATACCTTTTTGTATCATTATTACTCAGGAGAGACTATTTTAAACTTACTTGGAATATATTGGAATCATAAAATTGTTGAGCAAATCTTTCGTTTAACAATAGTTAGCACTCAGTTTTCCTCACATTGAATTAATACACTGAGCTCTTGGAGCTCACATCATTTAACATTTAATTTAAGATCAAGCCGTGGTTTCAGGGCTACAGGCCGGTGAAGTTTAGGATAAAGGACTTGAGAATAAGAAACCAAAGCAAAACAAACTACCGGTATTTGAAAATGGAATAAAACCAGAAAGAGAGAGACCAACGAATGACACTGACATTTTATCACTTTTGACACAGCACTTTTGTGTATGTGTTTATAAGTGCGCGCGTGTGCATGTGTGCACGTGCACATGCGCAGAGCGTGCATTCACACAGGTGGATTCGTCTGCTTATGTGAATTACAGTTCGCCTGATCATGGCTTTTCACATTTCTCCTTTGGTAGAAGGGCATGGATTCCCTCAGGGTCTGAATTCAAAATGTGACTCTTTCAAATGCAGTCTATTTTGATGGCTACACGCACACACACACACACACACACACACACACACACACACACACACACACACACACACACACACACACACACACACACACACACACACGTAGTGTAGCTCAGAGAGTTCACCACACTGACAGCACGACTGACAGAGGAAGAAAACAAAAATGACAATGAGGAAGAGAAACACAGAGAAAACAAAGGAACTAGGAGGAGGAGAAAGACAAGAAGTGATAAAGATGAATTAAATACCAAGAACACACTCTCTTTCTAATAAATATAGATTAAACCCATGTTTACCAAGTTCTTTAGGGGCGTTTGAGTCGTGAAATTCCAGCCTTCATCCTTAAACCCATAAACATGCAAATTGGGCAGCAAGTGACGAATAAATTTATTTATTTTAAGAATTTTAATAATAATTCAAAGTCAAATTCAAAATCAGATTTGTCAGGCCTTAGTGACAACTGCTGCATGAGGCCTAGAACCCAACTGACAGTCAAATAATAACACTGCTGAAGAGATCCGAATGTCTGAGAAAGAGATTGAAATTTATTCGGGGCTCAAATGAAGGTTTTTGTACTCCTGAAATTGTACAGAACTAAAAGTAATTCATGAATGGCGAATGACATTCAGGTATAAAGCAAGAATGGTTCAGGCAAATTCTAAATATCCATTAAACTAATGGATTAATTTGTAAGCCTCTTCCAAGGCTGAATGCTTCCTGCAGGAAACTGCAGTTTAGCATTTTTTCGGAGATGCTTTATATCTATGTGTCTGATTATTACATTAGCTGTCAGCAATCGTGGTGGAAACCTTCACGTATCTGCACATATTTTAGTGTGATTTAGTCTCGAATGCCTTCCAATAAAATATCTGAGTGAAGACATATTCATTAACAAATGAAACATTGCATTTGAGCTTGATTTTCAACTTTTTGGGAATAAATAGTCTTCAGTCCATCACAGGACAAACACAAAGAGACAGGCAGTTTCACACACTCACACTGAAAGCTAAGGACAATTTTAGAGTTACCAATTAACTTCAAATCCTTTTTCTTTCTTTTTTTTTTGCTGTGGGAGGAGTAATGAATAATGCACCACCATGTCAGAGCGCGTCAGACTCTGCATGAACTCCTCCAGTCTTCACTGAAGTGTCACCTATGAGAAGAGTCAGGTCCTAAAGACCACACAGCAGTGTCCACCATGGAAACCATGCTGCCGAGACTCCGAGGAGAGAATACCCTGATGTATCGTTTTTATTGCAAACTCGTGGTGCAGTGGCAGAGGAGTGCTTCACCATGGCAACACCATGGCTGCAAGGCTTTGGTCCCAAACAAGTTTTTGTTTCAGTATGGCTATGATCCAACATGTCTTTCTGCTTAGAAGCAGGGCTGCAGTGATTAGTCGACGTAGTCGATGACGATGTTATTACTTTTGGAAATTGCTGTATGATAAAATCACAGCGGCTGCTCATTTGCAGCTTGGTTTGTGTTTGTGTGTAAATCAGGGATTAAATATAAACAATATATTGAAGTTCTGACAAAATAAAAACAACACAAACTCCGCTTGAAGATAAACTTTGCCGTCCCTTCCTTATGGTGCCTTCAAGGTGCTGCAGAGTGCATCTTCAGGAAATTCATTCCTCTAACCTTGAAACCTGTCTTCCAGCAGCGAAGTGGTATAGACAAGGTGATCTGTAAAGGAGAAGCGCTCCCTGTTATGTCCAATAATGGTATCATAGACCTGCAGAAAGACGATGAAATAAATAAATATACTATATGGAGATATGACAAGTTGACCCCCATCACCTGAAGTTACCAACAAACAGTGCTACCAACTATAAATAAAGAACTTCTGATGTTTTTTATTGCCAGTGTCACATAATAGAGCTGTGAGATTACAAAAAATACATGATTCTGGTGTTTTTTTATGGTTGAGCTTTAATAAAGACGTTTTCTTAAGCCTGTAGAATATGACAGATGAAAACCTTCAGGAAGCTTTCACAACATAAATTGGCCCAGATCAATCATACATCAGATGTCAGCAGCATCAGCAAATGCAATAGAATTTACTTGGACTGGAGCTGAGTTCTTATAACATATCTCTTCTGCAGTCCTCTCACGGTCCTCTGCTCTGAGTGTCTTGGCCTCTTTGCAGGCTGAGGACCACTGCTTTGATCAACAAAGGTATGGAGGGAGTTTCTGTGAAGAGCAGGGAATTGATTTAGTAAATATTTAAAGAAAAAGAAAGCAAATAATCATATTATAAGCAAATACAATTATGACCGGAACTTTAGCGTGTCCTGCTCCAGCTGCTGGAGCTTCATGTGGCCAGAATCTGATCTTCTTGTGGAGCTTGTTATAAAGAAGGTTCACATGTGACATGATGTGATGGAAAAAGTTCCAGGAAGAATTTAAAATGCTGATTTGAGAGTGATAGGAGCCCTGCTGCAGGATCAGGATGAGCTGGTGTGTGTAGCTGTGGACTTATTGGACATTTAGACCCTCATCTTGTATCTTCCTCTGAACACCTGCGGCATCGCCCTCATCACACTGGATCCATCACATGTTCAGCAGATGAGTTTAATTTCTTCTCCTCAGGAATGACGGCAGCAAGACGCTCTTGCAGTCCAGCAGTAATAGATTCAGCTGTACCTGACTGGAGAGGGATGAACTTAAACATCTTTCCTCTACATTGTTTTGCCTAAATATATCTATGCACAAGTACAAGTTGGGACTGAATGGTAATAACCATGGTCTCATCTGTCTGGATTGATTACAGAAAAATCACTTGACTTCAGTAGTACTTTTTTCGTGAAACACCATACAGTCCGGTAGCTCATTCTGCACAGTTTTTTAATTTCTCTTTCATACAGTGGCATTGTCTTTATCATTACTAACCTCACACTAAGCTGGCCAGCTTCGTTTTTCATATATTGAATGGAGAAACCTCGGTTGTTGCTGGATTTTGAAGTATGATTGATTGATTGATTGATTGATTGATGATCGTCAGCACCTCTTATGGCAGGAGGATGGTGGTACTTAAATAATTCTTCTTCTTTCAACTGTGGCCACAGGACAGGTCCGCCCGAGCATCGCTCTATCGCTTCTATTGAAGAGGCGTTATTGCGTATGTCCAACTTTCAGAGTCTACGGCACGTCACTAAACAGACAACGCAGACGAACGAAGCCACTTTTCTCATCATCTTTACCTCTATAATATTTCTTCTGCTCATCTAAAAGTAGATATACATTTATTTTAGGATATTTGTACTTTTTTTATTTCATTTTTATTAAAATTTTGTATGTCTTATTCAAGCTAATGTGGTGATTGGTGGGGCGAATATCAGCACAACTTTTGATTGACAAAGCATTTTGAACAGTGGAGTTGCACTTATCTGCATTGCTAACCAAACATCCACCATAGGATAAGCCACAGACATCACACCCCACAATAAACAAGCTGGAGAACCGCGTGAGTTATAATGACGTCTGCACAGCCAGTCCAGTTAATTTCAAAGAAACACTCCAGAGAAATAACTTGGGACTGTTTTGGATTCACAGCAACAGACCGTCAACAAAACAAAGTGCTGTGCTAGACCACTTATGTAGTCGCTGCTACAACAAGAAGGAACAGATTTCCAGCAGCATTTTAAAAACACCATCAGTGACCTGACACGCCGACTGTACTGAGGTTAACCTCGTTCAGTTGTTAGTAGAACAAGGTACCTGTAGTTCAGGAATCAATGCAGATGACTAAATAAGCAACTGTCTACAGCACACACGTTTTCTAAACATTATTTGTGAAATGCAACTTTTTTCAAAATCATTATCGTCTGCTTGAAGGAAAACGCCTTATATCAATTTGTGTGTTTGTTGTATTGTACAGGTTGTATATTTTCAGGTCTCCCGTTAGGAAACGGCTTCAAGCATCACTGTGAGCTGAATGGGCACTCTGTAATATGACTGAGCTTTTGTACCTCAGTTCAAAAGAAATATCTAATTTTAAGTGAGTTTGCAGCGTCTCTCAAAGAAAATGCTTTTGAATATTTTTCCCAAACTGCCAGTCCCTTAGTTCTTCTTTATAGTCGACCCAGTGGTGGAGTATCTGACGTCTTCTCCTCGTTTAGATAAGCTTCCTGTGTAGCGGTCGCATATCTAACTTCAGCGTCCTCTAACTTGGTTTGCAAACATATATGCTTGTTAGGTGAAATGCTGAGCCTAAATTAGCCATGGGCGTGAAGGTGTGAGTGTGAGAGAGTGATTGTCCGCATGAGTTCACTGTACGATGGACCTTGTGACCTGTTCATGGTGCATTTTTCAGTTGCTCAGTCAGTTTGGATGAGCGCCACCTCAGATCAGCTCTAATTTGGATGTGCTGATGTAGAAGAAGACTGTTTTTAGAGTTTTCTGAGTTTCAGTAAGAATTCACTCAACATTAATGTATAAAGCTGGTGATGGTGAATGATATGTATGCCAGCAGTCTCAGAGCTTTTTATCTTTAAGTTATGAGGCCCTGATATCATGAACCATGTCAACAAACCACTGATTTCAAAGGAAAGATTGTGGACTTATTTCATATTCTTTGCATTATTTAGATCCACTTTAAATCTCGCCTGAAAACGTTTTTGTTTTTGAAAGCTTTTGAATGATTTTACTGTTCTCTGTTGCATTTTATGAGTGTAAGTATGAGTGTTTTTACTGATTTAGCCTGTATCTGTTACTTTTAATCGTCACTGTTGTTTTAAATTCCATTGTAGCACTTTGAGATTTGTTTTACAAATGTAAAGTGCATGATAAATAAAATTCATTATTATTATGGTTATTATTAAAGAAATAAAATTATATTTGTATAGGTTTTAAAGACTGCCTGTGAGAGTGTGATTCATGTTAATGGTTGAATAATTCACCATCATGTTTATCCTTTGATCCAATGTTGTATTGAATGATGCATCCAATACAGATGATGGTGTATTTCTTCATTTTCAATGAAATTGAACATCACGAAGGTATACCTTTTCCATAGTAAATCAAAGTACAGGACAAAACATGAAAATAGGATTAATGCACAGTTAAACGCCCACACCCAACAAATTATGCGTATCAGTATAATTACAACAATTTAATCATTTTTGTGGAAAATGTAACATAAATAGCATAGAAACCTGCTAAATTCTACAGACTTGTGATATAGGAGGTGCTGAAGATGAGAGCCGGGTTTTCTCTGTTGCTGAAAAGTACCTGGAACAAAGGAAAGGGGTAGATAAGAGACAAAAGTGGACAAACAAGGATATAACAGGCAGACAGCAAACAGCGACAGAGAGACAAGCAATGAATGAATAATGAACTGTTGCTTGTCTCTTTTTCCTGCTCTGTTTGCTTTTTCCCCTCCACACCACCTTGGACTCTTATCTCCTCCTTCGGCCTGCATTATTCTCAGATTCCTCCCATCCCCTAACCTCACGTTCTCCTTTTCTTGCTCTCCGTCTGCCTCTGCCTCCACTCCTTTCCCTTTTCTCTACCTCCAAGCGCTGTTTTCACTGTTCGTCTCTCCTGCCTCTTTCCCCAGTTTTTCTGTCTCATCCTTTCATCTCTGTTGTTCTTCCAACTTGGTTCCCCATCCTCCTGCTTCCCCCTCCCCATGGTCAACGGCTGCTCAGACAAAGTTTTGTTGAAAGTTTCAAAAGTTGAGCTGATTGGCCCGGCCATCACTGAGCTGAATGTGCACACTAAGCGCCAATGCACACACCCACACACTCCTATCTGCACACAAATACACAAACCGGAGGAGAGCTCTTTTGTGTTCTGCTTCGGTTCCCCAAAAACAAAAATCGTAGCTGGGGGCTACAACCTGAGCCTAATGCAACTATATTCTGATGAAGAACAAACAAACAAAAAGCATTTACTGTTTTATAGAACGTCTTGACTCTGTCAAAGCAAGTGACTTCTCTAAGGTAGTTGCGTTTATGTGACATAATCACAATTTCATTTTTCACTTTTATTTCAAAGTGTATTGAAGATAAATGGTTGAAAAGGTAAGAAGTTCCAAAACATAGTTTTCTTTATCTTCATCTTTCTTGTTTTTTTTTTCTTGCAGAAAATAGTATAAGTAAGGTCATGAAGGATGTAAATATTTTATTAGAAAAAAAACCCAAAAACATGGAAACGTGGGAAGCAGATGAGAAGGACGCGCTATGCTGCATCCTGCAACGTCTCATTCATCTCCACTTGACTGTTTTCTTCTTCCTTTTCTTCCTCTCCTTCTCCTCCCATCCTTGATGAGATGCTTTCTGACACCGCCACTGGCTGCCGCTTCCTCTGGCCATCTGCAACACACCACACACACACACACACACACACATACACACACACACACACACTCAGCAGAATCAGAAACAAAACAATCTATCGCTGCGCCTCCTGAACAAAGGCCAAAAACAATGTGACAATTAAATAAAAAATAATCAAATGAAAGTAAATGTGACTATTTAGCATGCTTTCCCACAAAGCCACAATACAAAAAGTTCTTAAGAAAACATAAAAAATGTAGTTTTTGTGAACATCCAGACAAGTTTTAGAATGCAAAAAGAAGTTTGTCTCAGCCTCAGCGATCTTGGTTACCTATGGAATTCACTTATTTATATTATTATAATGACAACATTTCATCTAAAATGAATGGAAAAAAAAATGAATAGAAATAATTTATTAACCCCAGATTTAAATTCTTACATTTGTATCATTGCTCCACACAGAAGAGAACATAGAATAAATACAAGTTAAAATATCAGTAACACAGAATAAAACAACAACAACAATAAAGAAATTTCAAATATAAATACATACAGAGATAGTCAGTGACTAATAGGACTTGTGGAGACAAGAATGAAAGTTCCCCGATGACCCTGTGTTGCACTTGGGTGTAATGAGTCTGATATTGGGCCAGTGGCTGGAATCAACAGACACTAGGAACTTTATTAATGCATATTTATAATTTATTAAAACAGTTTAATGTACTAGCTAGCATTTTCTGAACTTCACCTTGTAGAATTTTATCAGATTGTTGGACCTCCATGTTTATGTGTTGTCATATGTCTTGTGTTATGCACTGAGCTGTTTATCATTGACTCGATGTTTGTGTTCGGAGTCACACGCAGGCAGTGCTGCTGGTGTTGAGCTTTTTATAGACTAGTGCTGTTAGCCTCTGTTTTATTTACTGTACTCCTGTTTTTTTATTAGATGAGAGTTGCCTCTTGTGACAGATGATATGTTATTTGTTGCGGCAGCAGTCGGTGACATGGCAAAGCTGTTTCAGTCTTCGCACGTTTACAACACTCGAGTGGTCGTGAGGGAACCAACTCTAACTCTTCTGATGGCGAAGATTTCGTCTCTTTCCACACTTTGCCTTGACCAGAGAGATTCCTCCTCATTTACCAAAACCACCAATTAAAATATGCCTCCAACATGCACTTTAAAAATGTTCTGAATGCGTGATGCATCTTCAAGCATGTTCAAATCAAGATATTTAAAGCAGTTTTAATAGGATTAATAGATATCATCTGCATACCTGAATTAGAATAGGGAAGCCTGTAGTCAAGGTTGTGAATCTGAGCGCCGCCAGCACGTTTCACACTTATTCCTAAGCAACGCAGTACTTTATCTCTCCTTGTGGATCTAGCATAAATATACCCATTCCACTGCAATCTGATTTGAGTATGCCTATAGGACGGTCTGTCTCTTCTCAAAACCCAACATGTCTTTTGGCTGTTTTGAGTGCTGTTCTTCTGGGGTTCCTGTCAGGGCTGACTGTTCTGTGATGGATGATTGTTGCTTCTCCATGGTTGAATTGGGAATATTTTGACATCAAATCCTCATGGTTACTCCTATAAGAAGTCCATATAGCTTTACACAAAGTATTAGTTGCTCTGACAGATTAGACCACTGGTTGTGCGTGTTTCCATACGAGTCTGACTGCACTGAACTGCCAGCTCGTCTGTGGAGGAATCCATTATCTGTATAACGCAAACAGAAACCCCTTCTTCTGTCATTTAAATTACTCATCAATGCAGATAGAGAACAGTCAGAAACATCAATGGTATCAAATAATGACAGCCATTCTTTATAGTTTCACAGCTAGATTTATTAAACTAAGTGTGCCTTTTTCCTCTAAACACAAGCATCCTTGTACAATACCCACACATAGACACACACATTTGGTTGGTAGGTTGAGTTGATTATGCATGACCTCTTGAAATACCAGCAAAATGCCAGGACGAAACACATCGAGGTCGGTCTAATACACTGTGAATGCAGTGGGCAAAATTCAGGGTCCACTCTGCCGCACTGGTAGTATTGTTACTATTGCATTGTTTTCATTTTGTTATGTGGAGCTTTCTTTAAGCACTGTCATGATTCAAAGAAAGAAAATAGAAATAGTACAAAGAGAAAAGAGATCAGGTCGTTGTGATGTTTGGCACAATCACACAAAACAGTGACAAAAGGAATCATTATGGCTTTTCTCAGAAGAATCACACTCACTTTGTTGCAGTGCATTTTCTGCTGTTTCACCTCGGGGGCTCCTGCTTTTATGACTCAACTTACTTCTATATATTATATATAGTATTTGTGTGTGTGTGTGTGTGTGTGTGTGTGTGTGTGTGTGTGTGTGTGTGTGTGTGTGTGTGTGTGTGTGTGTGTGTGTGTGTGTGTGTGTGTGTGTGTGTGTGTGTGTGTGTGTGTGTTCTTGTATTTCTATCCTTGTTGGGGCCAAATGTCCCCACAAGGATAGCAAAACGTGGAACGACGTGCCTTGTGGGGACCTTTTTCCGGTCCTAAGTAGGAGAAACAGTGTTTTCTTGACCATGTTGTTGTTACTGAAAAAAGTAAAAGTGCAAAAACATTTCTTTAGGGTTAGGCTTTGTTGTGGTGTGGGTTAGGGTTAGGGTAAAGGTCAGGGTTAGGGGCTAGACATGAATGGGAGTCAATGGACGGTCCCCACAAGGATAGAAATACAAGACTGTGTGTGTGTGTGTGTGTGTGTGTGTGTGTGTGTGTGTGTGTGTGTGTGTGTGTGTGTGTGTGTGTGTGTGTGTGTGTGTGTGTGTGTGTGTGTGTGTGTGTGTGTGTGTGTGTGTGTGTGTGTGTGTGTGTGTGTGTGTGTGTGTGTGTGGGGCTTCCTGAGTCACCCTTCTTGTGTCCAGAGACTAATTCTGCTGACTCCAGTATTATGCCTCTAATCACAGTGTGTGTGCGCATGTGTGTGTACTTTATGTTTGTGCATCTTAGTACAGTGTATCCTTGTTTGTATATTTTTTTCAAGTGTGTATATCAGCCTGTGTAGATTGTGTGTGTGTGTGTTTGTGTGACTGTGTTCATGTGTTGGCTAATAGGTTTTGTCAGTGTGACTGAACTGAACCGAGGTCAACACACACAGTTGATTAAAGAAGCGAGCTCTGCTGCGCCGCCGACACATTTACCACCATGCAGTGTACCTCTCCATTCTAAGCCTCCGCTTTACTGGAGCTCAGATTAAAAATTTACTGCTAGCAGTGACGGACACTAAATCCACTGCTTCGCATTATTAAAAGTTTAAATGTCTGTGGGCAAAATGAGCATCTGAACTCGTATTAGTGGATAGAGATGGATGGGAAAAGAACAAATTCTCATACTGAGGGAGGGATCATCTTGCAGTTTAACTCTACAACTCACTTAAAACTGAGCAGTTCTCTTTCAGCTCTATTTAGAAATTGGATTATATTGTAGCTGCAGATAAAGTGATGTTGTTTTTTTTTCTTTCCCCTTGAAGGGAAATTCTAAATATAGACTAGCCAGATAGTTACTCTGTCCGTTTGAAATGCACCGAAAACTTCAACAAACTAAAGGACAATAATGGTCACAGAAGGTCAGAAAGTTTTTGGATATTAAAATAAATTCTTCATGTATTTCAGCACAACTTAAGCCAAGCTTCGTGGTGAGACGTAAAAAAAAAGCCTCAAAAAAAAAAAAAAAAAAAAAAAAGAACTGGCTGGTTTTCGTGTCTCCATTGAATCGTTGATGTGCTTGAATACTCAAACTCTAAAAGTGTTTGAGATCATGCAAATCATCTCATTCTAGAAGATGACATTTAATCAGCTTCTTTCAGCGAAACACTGCTTTTCACATGAAAACCGATGGTGAGTCATCTGAAACAATTCATCCAAACTATCTTTGTCTTGAATCATCCCTTCCAAGGTTTGCAACATTGTTGAAGTTTGTGGGCCTTTGAATATCGACTCCAGTGTTCCAGTTAGTCATTAAACTGATTGTACAAAGTGTCCTACTTGGATGAAAAAAAAAAAGTTCTAGGCTTGTATGCTGAATTAAGTGCTGTGAAATGATTCTCATACCTCCAAATGTGCTTCAGCTCTCTGGATACTGCAGTTTCTCTCAGTCCTAAATACTTGCTGATAAACAGCTTCCTTTGATGTCTTGAACCATGTTTTACATTGGATTCATTAAAGAATTCTTTACTCTTTGGCCTGCTGCTTTTACATCAGAAACTGCAGCGTAATTCTGGCTCAAACTTTAAATTTGCAGGAACAAGTATTACTTGTGTCAAAAATACTGTGATGAGGTGAAAAGTTACGCTGTGAAGAAACAGAGGTGGTTATTTGCTTTGAAAAGACGGAAAAGGTTCCAGAAGAACATGATACAGCGTCCTGCCACTGCAGAGACACCGTGCATCACTTTAAGCTGCTGTACTTCTGGTCAGTTCGGTCACGTCCGCAAAGAAAGGCTGCTCTTTTTCTTTTTCTTTTTTTTTTTATCTCAATGGATATGAGTGCACCACTCTCACCAGCAACTCTTAAATTTCTCTTTGTTTCGCCAACATCGATGTTGTGAATGGCTGTTTGCAGAACAGTGATAAAGTTGACTTAAAGTATCTTAAAATATCTGTAATACATGCACTGCATGAGTCTACAGGCTGAGAAATGCACTCTCTTATAACCAAATAACAAATGTAAGCATGAAAATAATGAATCTGCTGTGAAGTTGTTTACAGGCTTGTTGAAAATGGAAACAGCTCACATGTGTTAATAATAAAATCTTCAATTGACTAAGGCTCAATGAGCCTTTCACACGAATGCAGTGATTCGCTTTCATACTTGAGTAAAAGGCAGCAGAGCCCCGGTGGAACCAGAAGCGCCCCGCCTCACGTCACTGCTTCAGCAAATGTCCCAGGATGCACAGAGCCTTGTGGGCAAGTCGGGATATCACACAGCTCACAAAGCCGACATCAACACAGCTGTACAGTCATCGGTGAGTCTGTGACTGTGCCGTATCATTATTACTACTTTTTTTTTAGGTCCTTCTGTGCTTCCGCTTTCATTTCTGGTTATATTTTTGTTTCTTTTTGCTCCATTTTAGGTGTAGCAGATTTGTTTTTCAGCCCCTCGGATCATTAAAATATTTCGGTCCATTACTTTGTCAGCCTCTTTGGGCTTTTTTAATGAAGACACTCAAAGCAGCAGCCGCAAGAAACCGCAACTGCACAAAATGTAGATAAAGTTGACAAATGTGAGGGAAAATTAAAGGTTGTCACACAGCTTGAGAGACCATGAGGAATGGATGTGGAAACTCCAACCACATTAAAAGTCACACATGTATAAATAGTCTGAGGAGTTAACATAAATGTGAAATGTAACAATAAGGACATTTCAAACTAAATGAACTGCTCGGTCATGCCTACTTCGAGAATCACACACATATCTTTCGCAGTATGCACACCTCCTCAGAGTACTTTGTTTTAGCTGCTGTTTTCATTTTTTATATTACACCCTTTTCAAGCTCTCACTAATGGGTGAACTTTTTTCTTTCCACACACAAGATCTCAGACACACACACACACACACACACACACACAAACTCCCCCACACGCACACTTACAAACAATGGAGTCGTCATGCATACAATAGAAGATCTGATTCAGTGTGATTTGTTGGAGGTGGACTAGAGGAAAGCTTATTTTGTCCCTCTGTGCTGCCAGCATAAATTTACGAGTTTGAAAAGGCTGTGTTAATTGCATAAGTGTTCATCCAGGTGGATGTGAAGAATTTCCACCATAATTTCCTAGTGCTAACCCTAACTCAGCTTATATGTATCTGCAGTCAACGTCAACGAAAAGAAGCAGAAGCATCTTCCATCAATGCAATCGGTTTGATACAAATAACTTTATGGACAGCTTTAGACAACACAAATGAGTAGTGATGGTCAGTGAACGCCTCACGGAGAAAAACAACTGCAGACATCTGAATATCTGATGTTTGCTGCATCTCGCTGCTCGCTGATTGATTCAGACAGTTTTCAGTTAAATCCAGTAGTGTTGCACACAGTTTCTCAGGTTCTAATAATGCAGAGCGTGTCAAAGAGGAGTGGATGAATAGTTTGGAAAAAAAAGACAAGTTCATGTCATTTTGTAAGCTTGGCTTGGTCATATTTGTCATGCTTATTGTAAAATGCTATTTTGAACTCAATCAATCAACACCACTAATTAAAAGAAGTATTTCCACTCGAGTTTCATTTACAGGTGTAGGATGTCATTTTCTAGGTTTCAGTTGAAGAGATGCCCTCTCTCTAAACCAGCTGGGTGTGTCAGAGGACAGGAATAAGAAAGTCCTTTTTGATGTGAAGCTGCAGGCAAAAGTCTGGAGACCTCCAGGTCCACAGCAACGCAGGCAGCCAACTTTCACTCCCCTCCGCAGTGCTGTTGAGAACTTCTGGCACCGTGCTCAGCATGAAATCTTATTCCGGATGCTCATAACATAACAGAGAAAAGGCTGACAATCGCTTGCCCCCTTTATTAAAATTCAAATGGTACCCTTTAAACTACCGGCAAAGCATCTGTTTAACGGATGCTCGCAGCTGTAAAATGATGGCCTTACTGTCACCTTCGTATATGCAACTGAAATCTCAGATAAAGAAATCTTTTGAAGTGAAAACGGTAGTGTATTATCAATTCAGGTCAGTCGCTGCTTGAAATGCTCTTTACTAGAAACCAGGTTATTAATGGTGTCTCAAACAAATGCTTTATTTTGGAGAAACGTCTTCTCATTGAAATAAAAAAATGAACAAAATGTGTCTGTTGTTAATAAATATCCAGAAATAAAATTTTATTGTAGATGAGAGTTGGCGTGACGATTAAAACTGCAGCATTGTCTCCTCTCTTAATAGATCTGCGGCGCAAATTAGCTTGGACAAGTCGATATAACCAGTGGACAATAAAAAGACTGCAGCATCATTCTGCACTGCTGTGCCAAATGTGCAGCGCTCAACTGTCAATTTTTCATACTCTGGTTGCATTAAGAGACCGGCGACTGCAGCGGCTCTGCTCTGTACCCTACAGGACCACGCTATGACCACACAGGGCATCGAACATCACCCTTACTCTGTATGCAGCTCCACCTCAGGACACATCCATAAGTAATGAAGATTGTGCTCATTTCTTTTCTTTTTTCTTTTTTTTTTTTATCAAATGCCTGCCTCAGTGGTCTTGAGTGCTTTCTGTAACTCTACTTTATGAAGAACTATTAGCTACGTCGTCCACTTGATTTATGTTTCATGGACTTGCCTGGGCTTGTCAGAAGCCCACCATCTGCACGGCTGAGAAAAGGACCGCACTGCCGCAGAATGATATCAGATGCATGGCGGTGAGTGCGCACATGCTCCTGTGCACAACTATAAATATGTACTGAACACAACAGACGCACATCAATGCATGTGCAGAATCAGAGGCAGACCCAGACACGTAGATGGTAATTTACAGTAGAATGTGGCCTTGATATGAGACTCGAGGAGCTATTTTAAGTGTCCCACTTAGCCAGTGAGGCAGTTAAAATCTATACATCCTTCTGTGGCACTGAGACACCAATACACATGCACAATTCTCACAGCTACACACTGCATGTGCATATATATATATATATATACAGACAGTTAAGTTATCCATGCAGTGATTGATATATCCACCTCTCATAAAACATGAGATAAGCGATGCACGCTTTGCACGCAGATGCACGCAATCTGTGGATTGTCTGTCACTGAGAAGAAATGTTTGGAAAAATTTGTTTTAATTAAAGAACAGTAATCGACGGCTTTAAATGGATATCGGAGCGAGGGCCAGGGACATCAGGGATATCTTTTACATTAAAAAAAACCACCTTGTTGAATTGTAAGAAAGAAAGGATTTGCATCAAACCCAAAAACTTCCATACGTCGCACATACACTTCTTCCTGCAGGCGCTGAACTTGATTTGAACTTAGCACACTATGGTGACCTTTACATAAGAGAGATGAAAAAGAGATAGGCGGAAGCGGGGGCAAACGGGGAAAAAAACTGAACAAAAAAAAAGAAAAAAAGAAAAACACCCTGACCCAAATAGAAACTGGCAGAAATTTCATTTGTACTTCATTCTTCAAAGTAATACAGAAAGGCAGCCGGTTAGGTAAACTGACTTGGATATCCACTGGGCAGCGAAGGCGAGGGGACGATCGGGGACTGGGTGACGGCTGTTTTGGAAAGGGGAGGGGAAGACGGTGCTGATAGAAAGAGGAAGGGTGAAGAGGATAAATGTTGCTCCCAGGTGAAAACGAAAGAATGACACAAGATTGGAGGAGACAGCATATGCAGGGAAACGTTGAGAACAAAAATGGAGCAGGTGGGCGGGAGGTTGAGCGATGAAAATGGTCAGATAAGAGAACGAGACGCTCTTTTCATGAACTCGCATGTGATTGACAGAACACCTGCATCTCTTTGAGCGCACGCATGCCGTTGTTGCATCTGTTCCTTGTGTGCCTCTTTCTTTACATGTATGTTTTTATGAGTGTATCTAAGTGTGTGTGTGTGTATCCGTGTGTGATGCCCTAGAACAGTAATGTATGCCTTCTCCTCAGCTGGGTTGATCTCATTGTGTCAAACTCAGGGCTTTGACTAATCACTCTCAAATAAGAGGACTCAGCGAACAGTTGCAGACACACACACACACACACACGCAGCCACACAGTAACACAAGCTATCTCTGCTGTCCACCCCCGTCTTGAACTATTGCTGTCCCTGATTAACAGTGTCTGTTCTTTGCCCGTATATTTACCTTTCCGTCTCTCAAAAACACATCGTCTTCACCTCAGTTTCACTTGACGCCATGATGCCCTTTTGCAACTGTCTGTCCTTAGTCAAAATATGGTGTAGAAGCCTATAATTTTTGTGGTTTTATATGTTCTTCTGAATAGATTTTGTGTTATTTTTAACAACCATGGCCCCCATTGATTCCTCTGAACTGGTGTTGCATATCTGCATATTTAGCGGCATAATATTTGCATCCTTTTTCACAGGCACTGTCATCACGAAGAGACCTGCTTGCCATTCTTGCACATTACATTTAGTTATGTATCTTATACAATTTAGCTTCATCTTAGAGACAGTGAACAAAGGCAAGTTGGACAGGTCACCAGTTGATTGGGTAAACGTTTATTTGCAAATCTTACTTTTTACATTTATTTACTTGGTCCTGAGAGCCGACACACACTTTGTAACTTTACATAGAAGTGCTGTGGAGCAGGTGCATCTGTGTTTGTGTGTGTGTGTGTGAGAGAGAGTGTGTGCATGTGTGTGCTTTATGAGTGATTGCCGTTCGACCTTTCCGCCTGGCAACCACTCCTGGACTGCGCCCCGATCAAGATGGCAACTCCTCTAAATCTGTGAGCGTGGCTCCGTGTGTCTGCGTGCACGCACGCGTATGCATGTGTGTGTGTGTGCGCGCACTTTGATGGATGCTGCAGATCATGGCTGTTGGATTGCATCGTGGTGATCTAGCTCTGCCAACACCTATCACATTAACACACACACATGCACACACACACCTGCACACTATCCACCATGTGGATGAATGAATGAAGGCTGAGATGATATAGAATGATTGGAAAGTGGTCTGGAGAGGGTAATTCCATCCCTCTCCCACATTTTGTGTGTGCATGCATGTGTCACTATTTCTATCTATATGTTGACAAATTGCGGCTTAAAATCATTGTAGTGAGAGGGATCTTCTGCGCTTTAAGGACACTTGATTTTCTTCAAAATATATACGCTGCAGGATGCTCTCAGTGACTTAACCCTGGATTTACAAGTGTTTAACTGTGCTAGATAGGATGATAATAAGGGTTAGATGATGCGCCAGAGAATGTTCTCATAAGAATAGGAGGGCATGTGTGCATTTGTGCACATTATATGCATTGTGACTGGATATAGGCACACATGCAATATCTACTGGAGCAAAGGGCTCATTTTCTATTATTCATTTGAGCATAGAGAAATGTATCATGCTCTATATGTGCCTGTGTAAAACAGCCCAGCTGAGTTTTTCAGTGCAGTAAAGTAGAGCTATATAATGTAGAATAAATGTATCTATTGATCTATATAATGTATCAGATGTTATTTTTTTAAAATCTAGAGATGAATATCAAATATTTTGTACACCTCCTTATTATTTTGACCTAAATATCTTAATAAGATTATATCTATGACTCAGGAGTGACTTCAGAAAATTCACAAACGGAAGCTTTTCCATATCTTGCTCATTTTTCTGTCACATCCGTTTTCCCCGCTGTGTTGTATCATATGCATATCTATTGTCTAGCCTCACATTGCGTCATCTCGCAGCAGGGAAGTCACGAGCTGCTGCTGCTGCTGCAGCTGGCTCAGTCAGGCTGAAGTGTACTACTCGCTGCGGCCTAACAGAGGCACTGCCAGCTATAACTTTCACGCTGCTGCTGAAGTGGAGCATTGGAAACCTCAGCAGTGTCACAGCTGGGTGTTTGCAGGATTGTGTGCGCGCCCGTGCGTGTCTCTGATTTTGTGTTTTTTTACCAGGAACAAGAAGACAGGAAGGGAAACATCAACGTGTGAGGAATAGTCTGTCACAATCAGCCGGTGCGCGGAGAAAAACAACAAGCCCCGAGGCTAAATTTACCAGCGATTAGTTATTTGTGAAGTCATTATTTGTTTAAGTCAATCAGTTATGTTGTCCCTGGTGGCATGCACGTGAAACGTGCCGTGGTCGATTTGAGGTCAAAGAAATGGCTTCGTGACTGTGACCATTATTAATTAAAAACTCAGTCAGTCAAGAAAAAATAACTGGTAAATTGGTCAGAGATCTATGTTCATTTTAGAGGTAAAGGAATATCTTTTTTTTAAAAGGACACAAGTTCACCCAACATTCAACTACTGCTTCATCCACCACATAATCGAATCTTCTTTTATTGTACGGTGGGTCTCGGCTCTCTTGCAAGTGAACTGTGGTCTGGCCGTCACAGAGCAGAGAGAGAGAGAAACAGAGCACACACACTCACATTCACAACATTTTATTTCACAGATTAACCCCAATTGCATGTTATTGGATGTAACCAGAGAAACTGAGAAACAAATAAGAAGATGCCGAGGGTAAAGACATTTACACCACACAGAAAGGGCCTGTCAGAATTTTAACTCCTGGTTATGAGGTGAGACGGTGAAACACTCCACCCTCCGGGTTAAGCTCTGCTTTTGTAATTTCACACCTTGTGTCACCATTGACCTGTTCATTGCATTAGAGAGTTTAGATACAGTACCTGCAGCTCTAGGATTATAGCAAACATGGATTTGTATTTTGAAGGATTACGTCCATGAATCACAAAGTGGAAGTTGAATGAATATGGAAATCGGAGAGAAGAATCCAGCTTAATAAGACACAATGAAACCTGATGAACCGCTGAGACAAAACAGGCGCTGGCACTTCAATAGACAAAATATGGAGAAAGGTGCCAATTCCTGTGTGTTTGTATAAATATGGGTTAACACGTGTGGCTTAATGTGCATCTTTTTACTCTCCATTTACATGAGGGTCCATGTGTGTTTGAGTGTGTTGTCAGTTATTTGAACACAGAGCTTGGATTTAGCATCAAAGGCCCATTCACAGTGAAGTGGCAGAGGCAGTCTCTCTGCCTGCCACCAGCTCTAATTAGTCATTCACACTGGTTATCGCCAATCAGCATCTTCTTTTAGCTCTCAAGAGCTAACTGCACACCACCACGCACGCACACACACACACGCACACACAAACAAACATGCACAAACTCTCAGAAGCCAGCTTGCATCCTCCCTGCAGATAAAGCCAAGACGGCTGCAGGCACAGAGGGCACATCGCAACAAAACAGCCTGGGAAAAAAAGGCCTGAAGCATGTCCAAACATAAAGGCATTCAATAATAGAGTATAATACGGAGCGTATGAGTGTAAATGAAATCGACAGGAGAACAGGAAGCAGCTGAAGTTGCTTACAGCACGTGATGTGCTTACACAGGTCTGAAATAGCGAGATGAACAGTTTTAACTTCAAAGTTTTTTTTTCCGTTTTATCTTGTTCTATATTTGGAAAAAAAATGAATTAAATAAAATGTTTGCTGGGTTTTCTTTTTTTGCTCCAAATCCAGAAAAGCCAAAACTGTTCTGGGATTCATATCAAATTTAAGAAGAAACAAGGTGGCATATCAACAAATTGATTTTCCCCCTCAATGTTAGTGATGAAGTCTGTAGGGTCTCTTCAATCCTGACTGATGATTTCATTTGAAATGCCTCCTTGGGTGCTGTTTACTTTCTGTATTCTCATGTCATTTGAGTCTCCCTCTACTCATAAATTCTAACTCATTTGTTTTCAGCTACTCTTCTTTACTCTCACATGCAAAATGCGGTGATACAGACCTCCAAGATAGACATCTCCTTGCAAATGGGGAAGCAAATTTTGTGAAACATTACTGCTGTGCAAAGCGTATCATTGCTGTAGCAAATACTTCTGCACATGCACGAGCAATCTCAATCCAGCTTGGCCATCTGTCCATATAAATGCCCGCATACTTGAATTGTTCACGTTTGTAGCGCATTGTTCTGTGTGTGTGTGTGTGTGTGTGTGTGTGTGTGTGTGTCTGGTTTCATTGCAAACAACAGCACCCACTAGTGGCATTCCAGGAAGTCTCTTGTTTTCAGCCTTCCTGCTGTTTTCGTGTGAACGGACATTGTTGTGAAAATGTTGCAGTGTAAGTGCAAAACTTTTCCAAAACACAACTGTAAAAACGATGTGTGAAGGAAAAAAAACTTGAGGGGGAAAAAAAACTCTCCTACATTGTATTTGCATTGGATATTAATTTAGAGTGGTGCACTGTGGCAAAAATAGACCTGGTCCGAAGTTGTGTGGAGGACGTCGCAGAACGACGGCGGGCGTACGCTCGAGTCAGGCCTTGCGCGGGCTGTGGGTGCGCTCTGCCTGCGACTTCATTGACTTCAGTTGGTGCGTAAATACTGCGTGAGGGCTGCGGCCTGCGCAGCGTAGCCATTTCGCAGTATGTGGGCGCCGGCCCTTAGTTCTCTTCAGCACTGCCTCTAATCCAGATTCTGGAGTCCAGCCCTTCATCTGAGCAGCAATCATCCTGCAGATATTCACGGGAGCACTGATGGCAGTTTGGCAGTAACACAGTTCTGCTGAAGGAAAGAAAAGACACACACATACGCACACTCACAAAGCACAAATGTGAATAATAGCCTTTACATTCATTGAGTTTTTTTTTTCTTCAATGTAATCTGCAAAAGATTAATGTTGAATGATTTTGACTTTTTTTTTTTTTATGTTTGAGTTTCTGACATCAAGTATTGATGGTGCAACATAAAATGACCAGCTGTGGCAGCCCTTGTAGAAAGAGAGCAGCTGATTAGACACTTGTGACAATGCACATTATTTTCATTCCTGGACCGACTCCTTTTATCTGCTTGTCATTTTTCCTCAGCTCCGAGACTCCGTCTACGTGTTGTCTGGTGTAGAATCTCATGGACAGAGATAAAATGAAGACGAACGTGTGCTTTTTCTTGACTGATAACTAGATGATCAGACAAAGACTGGGTTCATGATGGATCTATAAAGAGTCACATTTATGCTTCATAAACATTCAACATTTTAATGTGGAAAATCAACTAAAAAAAGAGACAACCCTAACGGGAGCGCTGTCTAGCAAAGAGTCGCACATACACATGCACAAACGCACACACACACACATCAATCAGGGTACTCACTTGGGAGGTAGTGCCTGGTCAGATCATCTTTTCCAGGTCAGTGTCCACTGCAGCCACTGAAAAGACTTCATCGGTGAGCATGTGCGCCTGCATTCATGATGCGAAACACTCGTGTGGATCCGATGAAAATTGTTCACTGAACTCTGAACTGTAAGTTTGAATATATTTCTCTGTATTTTGTACCTTAATGGTTCACAATTAGGTTTTATGTCTCTGTCTCTCTCTCTCTCTGTATTTCTATATCCATTTATGTGCTTACTTGTTTCCTTTTTCTCTCACCTTCCTCCATCCCCTCCTTCCCATCCATTCCTGACACCCACGCCAGCATTTTGCGTCACCAAGCATCAAGAACAGTTTGTCACATTAGTTAGCTGTTCCGCAGCGTGGGGGGGAGGTAGAGAGTGTTGACCTTCCTCAAGACAAAGGCTTTCTGCATCTTAAACAGTGCGTGTTCAGGAAAAAAAAAAAAAGGAGAAAAAAAACCCCTCAAACTTGCAGATGGTTGCTTCCCTGCTTATACTGAGAGCTATTATCATGTTAGGACCCACTGTCACTGCTGTCACTGCTCAACACACTCATACACACACACTGAAATTCAAATTGGCAATGATGGCAGAGGTATATAGAGATTATGCATTGGAATGAACACTCTTACTGCACGGTATTTAGATTTGATACAGGAGAGGACCAATCGCAAAGGTAAGCAAAGGGGATAGTTCCATAGAGAATCTGAATACACAAGATATTTTATTATTCAGTCAGTAATGGCCACAGTTAGTTCAGCTTCACGTCTCCAAACATAACCACCCACTCATTGTCCTCCTCGCTTTGCTTTATCTGCTCCTGCGTGCCTTGTGGAGCCACCTCGCTGCCCCGTGGTGACTACCCTGTGAGTAATACCCCCAGCGATGCCACGTCTCAGCAGCATCTCTGTTGGTGCAGGTCAATGGGAGGCCACTGGGCCTCATCTGGCTCACATATTTTAAGTTAACTTACTACTCAGTTCTCATTTTAGAGTTTAAGCTGGATGTGGCAGCTTTGAGCACATGATGCAATAAGATGTATGGCTATTAGCAGGGAAGGCACGACAATGTTAAACTAAAATCCATTGGTTTGTTTCTGAAAGGCTTCTGCATACAGATTAATGAAAGTTCACAATCCTCAGTAATTCCTTGTGCAAACTTCATATTTCCTCAGTTTTGGTTGAGCCTGTGTCGTTCTTGTTTCCTAACACAGTAGCACTCACCCAAACCAAACAAGTCAGCCTGGTAACATGAGGGTAAAGTTGTAGGTTTGATCCCTTTGTCATGTCTTTATGTTGACGTGTCCTTCAATACGCCACTGAATCCCATTTGCTACCATTGGTGGTCAAGCCCCTTGCAGGTCAGCGTTTGCCACTGGCGTCTGAATGTGGATGTGGTGCACAGCGTAAACTGTACTGTAGCGGTGAAAATGTACTGTATATTTACAGTTACGTGTTCACTTTTGTAGCTGAACACAGATGGACCCTTTGTGGCCTCATGTGAGATTTTTGGAGATGAGGGGTTTATGAACAAGCTAAAGACTGAGTGTAGTTTTTACAAGTTATGGCACATTTGTACAGTGTGAATCTATGGGATTGTTCAGCTTCTCAGAATTATAAATCTGACCTGGAAAACTACTAACTGCTGAGACAAGTTTGTGAAATATTGTCACTAACTTCCCCTGGGGCTGTTAGTTATTTCTTTGTATTTGGACTTTTGTGCCACTCAGAGCACATGTCGTCTGATATGTTTCGTCTTTTATTGTATTTTCTGCAACTGCTTTTAAATAACCATTCAGAAACTGAACAAAACACTTAAACAAACAAAAAGGTCCTTTTCACCTCAGGTACATTTACATCAATTGATGTCTTGTATCAAAGTATTACACCCTTAAAAAATCCACTTCCCACCTGTATTCATGAACACGAAAAAAACTGGGAAGCAAATTAAGAACATAATTGAAGCTTGAGAATAAAGAAATGGAAGCATTGAAAGTTACCACATGGGTCGATAAATTAAAATAAATTTCCAAAGTCTGCAGACTGCTGAGAACCAGAATGGTTTTTCCCAGCTAACATAAAGCCAGTGCGTTAACCAGCTCTGACTCCATTGCATATCTGTAGCATCTGAACAAACGATGATTCCTGGAGCTGCCAAGCTGCACTGCGGCATGTGTGGGTGGTGGCAGTTAGTATGTACTGGATCGACTATCAGCATTCGTAGAATGCAGGACAGTGTAAGAAGTACTCCAGTCGGCACATATTGTTTCTATTAGCGCGCTCAGAGCTGGGACTTCTGACGCTTCGGAGAAGTTTGCTGCTAATAAAACCTCTGACCCTCACTGCTGAGACAGAGAGCAGAGAAAAGTTCCTGCTAAGCATCTCAAAGTGACTGCAGCTCCTGTCAGTTGTTTCACCGCAAATACACGCTTATAAAATGCCACCTGGTTGTAATTGGTATTCTGTTTTCGGTAATGTGTGTGTGCGCCTGAACAACAGTCGGACGATGAATGCCAGTCTTAACATTCCCAATCTGTTGTGCATGGCTTTTATCCTTTCCCGTCCCAGTGTGACCGGACTCTGAGGAGCAGCAGCCCTGTCTGTCAGTGTTATCGGTGACACGGAGGCTCTAGATACCCTTTAGGGGTCCTTCAGGAGGATCCATGGGGTGTCGAGAAAAATTCCACTTCACTGGACGGTATCCTGTCTCTGACTCTGCTAGTGATCCCACCCTGTGAGCTCAGTGTTTTCATACATTATGCATTATACTGTATGATCTCTGAGGGAAAAAAAAAAAAAAAACTATCTGAAGAGATTAAGATCTGATATGATGTCTGCAGAGGTGATCATTTTAACTTTAATTCATGTTTGAGAAAGCACATTGACGATGATTCAATCATCCTTTCAATTAGGCCAAGATAGTGAAGCGCTGTATCACAAGCTTTTCATTTTAGGACATTAGATTTTTGCTCTACATCTCTAAAATCATAACCAATATATAGTGGCACATTACACTTACAGTACATTTTATTCTACAAATGTATGTTTTAACTGAATAATGAACAGTTTTAATCTCCATCCATTTGTTTTTTATTGTGATCTGTTCTCAAAAATTGCAAGATGAAAAAAAAAATACACAGAGCAAATAAATCATTACTCTGACTTGCAGATGTTTCAAGCTGCTGCACCCACCACAGGACGCCTGCCCCACGCTATGAAAAACACACATGTGACTGCAGTATCTGGAATTTCATCACCTTGATTGTGCTTTCACACACACCGTTTACACTGATTAACTATGATTCTGGTTCTGGTCACATCTTGGGGATTAACCATTTATATTCAGTTCATGTCTTTCTCGTGAATAAATTCAAATATCCAATTAAATAATCAAAATGGAAGCATGACTAAAAGATAAGTGGTGTAATATCAGTAAAAATGAAACAACCTGCATCAACACTGTCATTGTTGTTATTTCACCAACAGTTTTTCACTACATGGTTTGCACTGATGCTTACAGACCACAGGTCAACACTACCGCCATAAACTACATTTCTTTTGTATCATTTTGAAAATTAAAGAACAAAGAGCTGTAAGACTTCACTCTTTTTAGCCTGTCAGGTCTTTGTCTTCAAGCTTTTTCTTGATATACGTCTTTCGCTCCACATGTTCCTGCTGTCTGTCCATCCCACCTCACTATTTCACACATGTCTGAACATTTTAGACGGAGTCTGAACATTTGTGTTACTGTTGCTGTCGGAACCAATCTGGAAATAAAAGATGACACAGACGAAAAATGTAGGATTGAAAAAATGAAGAAGGGAGGGGAAACAAGACAGAAGGAGGTATGAGGGAAGCAGTCGGGGTTGTGGAGGATTCAGCTGAGGGTCAGTCTGCCTTCAGCAAAGTTCACTCTTATTATTTTTCCTCCTTTGATTGGCCTTCCTATGATTCCCCCTCTTTATGATTTCAGTGCACAGTGTTGTTGTTGTTGTTGTTGTTGGTTTTTTTTGATGCAGTTTAGAGAGACAGACTCGTCGTTTGTCCCTGCAGGGGAGGAATACAGATGGCAAGATGCTCCACTCCTCTCACATTCCTCACTCCCATAATCATCTTTCCTTTTCTTCTCCACTGTCCTCAATGAATCAAGAGGATTAATTAGAAATTATATAAAATTAGATGGCTGGAGGAGGAAAGGGGAAAAGACAGACGATGAGTTTCATTCTGTTCTTTTTCTGTGAATGTCATTATTTATTTTGACATCTGTTAACTGACTTGTCGAGTTTGACTATTTTCTGTTTGTGTGGAGAGAATTTGGTTGAAGGTGTGGGAGCTGGAGCTATTCCCAGCCGATGAGCCAAAATCCATCATGAACGGGTTTGTCAGTCCATCACAGATTTAACACGGAGAAACAGACAATCACACACAGCTTCACCTGAGAAGAAAACACAAAATCACCACAGATACTGTAGACACAAAATCAAACAAAAATCCTCTGGCTGTGAGGCAAGAGTGAACTGTGAACTGTGTGGCCCTGTAGAACAAATGAGCTTCATATGCTGTAGCTCTCACTATTAAATTGAGGACTGCTTGGTGAAACCATTTCAGTTTAGCGAGCTGAATCGTTTCATGTAGGAAAATTAGGTTTGCTCGAATTCATAAAGTCTAAACGAATTGTTTGCTAAAGTTCTAAATTTTTTATCTTAATCCAATGAGAACAGCGCTCGGTTCACTGTGTTTGTCTGTTCTGTTATTACCAATATTGCTTCAGTACAGCTTATCACATAGCTTACACATACTTATGGATCTTTCTCCCCTGCTTTTGCTTCCACCATGCCTCCTAAGCGACGAGGCTGCACGTCTTTGACTGCTGTGAAATTAGCTCTCTATGAAAGCCAACTGAAAGACGGCTAACAAAGTAAGAATTCAACCCCAGCCGTCTCGCCTCCACACACCTCGCCCATTGCTGTGTCAAGTGTTTGGCTTAAATTGCCAGTTTACAGAAATTGTTTCCGCCACCGGGGTCCCCCCCATCACCAGCACCACCAATCAAAAAGCACTTCAGCTGAAGTATAGGGTGCTTTTGAAGGCAACAGACAACAGAACCATAACCTTTTCCCTGGCAGAGACTGTAGTTTCTCTCAGACACACCAAAAAATCCGTGCTGATATTTTCAGACTCTTCAATTTTAAAACGGTAAAAACTGGGTCTTCTTGGTGTCAGACACACCAGCTCAGTGTGACTCCAGCTGGAAGGGAGAGGAAACGATGTGCATTTAAATTTTGCTGACCGAATGTGGACATAATCCAAGAGGAGAATACAGGCTGTGGACTCTCTCTCTCGCACGCACACACACACACACACACACACACACACACGCAGGCAGTCAATTTGACCTATGCTGAATGTGAGGTGAAGACAGGGACCGGCTCAGTGGGAATGTTGTACAACACCAACACGACTAAGTCCAACCCTTTTCCTCTAAGACTTTTGGATCCTCTGCTTTTTTCATCCAACCTTTCCCCTCCTCTCCCTGCTATTATCTCTTCCTTTTTCTATTCCACAATGCACTGCAGCCTCCATTTTTTTTCTTCACGACCACACCTGTCCTCCTCCTCCTACATGTAAAGAGTGCCTCTCGTCAGTCTCCCCGCTGCATCCTCCAAACTCCATTCACAAGCTCCTCCCTGTGTTTTTGTGTTCTCACCTTTGCATTAGTTATTCCTCTTCCTTTCAGCTTTGCACGTTCTTTTTTTCCCCTCTCTCTCTGTCTCTGCTGCTGCCAGTCTGCCGCTGTCTGTTGAGCTCCCCGAGGGAATACAGTACAAGTGTTTTTGATTTGGAGCCAGGGTAACGATGCATCTGACAGTGACTGTTGTGTGCCACACCAGCACACACACACACACGCGCGCATACAGACACACACATGCACACGTTCATGTAAACACAGCTCACATATCTATTCTTGCAACATGCAAACGCATTTGCAAGCACGCAAGCATTATGCAGATTCATTCAGGTGCAGCTGAAGTTTCAAGAAGTCTTTTTTTCCTTTGTTCACAGAGGGCAGAAGAGCAGATTGAACAGGCTGAAAGTGAAGGTACCGGTTGGTTATAGTCACATTATTATCAGCTCCACAAGTACACTGCATAATTTTCTGCAAACACCCAATTTCACCAGTGAATGGAATGTCAAAGTTCTCTCAGAACGAACTGAATGTCCTCAAGAACTAACTACATGGGGTTGTTTAGGGTAAATGTATTCAGTAAATGTTTTCCTGGAATGTAGAATATTCAGATGTAACCTCTAAATGGTTGAGACAAGTGTGTTTGCAAGACTTCTTTTTTTTTTTTTTTTAGGATGAAGGCATTTTCTTTTCTTGTGACATTGAAATTCTTACTGTGAAAAGTCCAAAGTCTCCTGATTAAAGCGTCTTTTTTAAAAGGTTCTATTGAATGTGGAGCTGTGCGAAAACCAATAAAACATGGCCTTGAGGAGAGAGAGAGAGAATGGAGAGGATTTGCTTCAGTAAAGCCTATTGCAGCACACCCTGTTCCCGAGAAACCATTATGACTTACAAGGGTTTAGGTGTTGTTATGCACACTTGCCGTCAAAGCTCAAATGTCAGATGCTTTTTACAGCGCCTACCTCCACAACTGTTAACTGTAGCTTCGCACTTCACTGTAACCTCGGTCCGCCGCTGAATTGAAGAAAAACGTTACCCATGAAGCCAAGGCTTTCTGAAGAAGTGCACACTTGCTCATGATGTGCATGTGCATGCTTGAGAAAACTCATCCATACACAGGATGAACATGCAAACTGAAGCAACGGTGTTGTTTGAAAATGATTTACTTTGGGTTCAAGTAAGTGGACTTTACTTGTAAACGGCACAATTTTACCACTTGTGTGATTTCAGTACACTTCATCTGATCTCTCAGGTTAATATTTATGAATATGTGCACCTTTGAGTATATCATGTAATGCGCTTTGAGCCAGCTGAGGCAGTACAGAGGCAGTTCACTGAGGCAGTTCACTGAGCTGAACTTTTCTCCATTTATTAAAATTGTTTGACTGGACCTTTAACATCCATGACAGAAACAGTGAAGGCAGAGTGAGGTGCACCATGTCCAAGGGAACTCCTCAGGCCAGTGGAAGGAAAAGACGGATAATGAGAGTCACAGTTCCACATGCTGACAGCGCGAACTCAACTCTTACCAGCAGGAACATCTAAACAAGACTCCCTGATATGACCGAAGCTATCAGAACATTCAGTCAAGCTTCTCCCTGCAGCACAAACCGTTTAGCACTTGCAGATGCCTCCTCGGACGTTGTCACATCAGGATCTCTCCCCAGAGAAAAAGCGAGAGGTGTGCGACATTATTCGCAGGCAGCTAAGGTCAACCAAACGGCAGCGACCCTGAATATTTTTACAGGAATAACCCAGAAACAGGTCATTGCAACAAGGAACAAAAAGAATCCATGCCACTGATTTAACTTTCACATATGTCCACTAAATTGAGACGCAAGGACAGGCATACATTAACCTTGAATATGGCGCATATTTTAAAAACCATCACAGTCCCTTGACTTGTAATAGTTGTGCATGAGTGGTTAAAAAAATACTTTTAAGGTCACAAAATAATTTTTTGTAGCAATTTACGTATGTTAATGATATATTTTTGATGCTCTCGCAGTGTTTCCGTATGGATGCATCAGCGACAGCTCCTCACATCATTCCAATGTTTTATTTACTGTCTCAAAATGCCGCGACTGACTGGAGCAAGAGTGGGAGGAACGGGTGAATCACGGGAAAATGCGGGGGGGCGAAGGGGTGAGTGAAAATGAGTTTAAAGAAGTAATAACATTAACACAGATTAACATACTTTGATTCAAAATTTAAGAGGGCTATTACAGGCTAATTTCACTAAACACATTTAAATTCAGGCAGAATAGCAGAATTGATAGCTTAATTAAATACTGGAGGGCGGGGGTGAGCAAGCGGGAACAAATTGAGTCAATGAAAAGAGGACGGAAGGAAGGAAAGCACAAGGACATGTGTGGGTGCATGTGTTAGCGATACAGGGAATTAAGTACATGCTGTTTCAAAATAACACGAAGCTACAAATCTTCTGAGATTACATAGATATTTTCTCCTGCTGATTTCTAAAGATGTTTTTCAATGCCGGTAATGTTGTTGCACAAAATCGGCATATTTCTATCAAAATATGAAGAAAAGTACTTGCAGTGTGCTGACCAGCATTAATTTTAGCATGAACCTGTGTTTGCATTTCTACCTGGAGAAACCACTATTTGAAAGCTCAGCAGCAGCTTCATTAATTGTTTAGATCTCCCCACGTGGCAGAAAGACCTGACGGGGTTGAAAGGTACACAATGTTCTGTTTCAAATCTCACGTGGAATATGAAGCCTATTTGTCATTCAGAATACTTAACTCATCGATCACAAACACGTGTTGGTAATTGATCAAATCCTCAGTTAGCACCATGATTCTATATTCATCTCACCTTTTCATCCAAAACCCATCCCACACATCTGGTTTGTTTCCTGTGGTATCCAACATTATATTGCTCACATCTATTTGTGTGCCTATATCTGTTTTTTATGCCCTGTTTAAAAAAAAAAAAAAAAAAAAAAGATGTCAAGGTGACAAATAAATATAACTCATAAAAATCCTGATCAAAAAGAAATTACTGAGTCACAGCTGCAGTCTCATTGCATTCATTAAACACCTAAGTGCAGTTAATATGAATATATTATTCACATAATGAGGTAACTGGAAAGGTTTATTCAGGTATTTCTTTTCAGTAACTTTTACACCATTGATTTAAATGGAATTATCCAAAGGGACCAGTCGACATTGAAAGAAAGGAAAGAAAAGGCAAACATCAGTATCCACAAATGTACACACGCTTCTTCACCATTCCTGAAATAGTGTGGAAAACAACAAAGACCAGTCATTCTACAGATTGTTGCTTTGAATGCAGATGAAGAACATTATGCTGTAAAATTCTCTTCCAAATGGTTTTTTCACTGGCTCCAATAGAGGGAAATAGGAAAACAAGAATCCTTAAAACAGCTATGAATTGTTTCCAGCATTTCTTCTACCGTAGTTTATGTATGAGCTGCATAAATGTGACAAAAGGAGACATCAACTGCATGATGGTGACCAGGCACAGCTGTTTATATATAGGTTTATTTTTGGTCAATGCAACACTATCACATAAAGCCTGAAATACAAACGGTGAGGAAATGCATGATCCTTCTCATCTGTCTGTCACAAAACGAGACTGGGACACAAGAGCAGACTCGCACACAGTGGGTCAGGGTTCAACAAAGAGTTTTATCAGGAGTTAATCAGGATCAGGTATCCAAGGAAAGATCCAAATCAAAATCTGAAAAAACAAAGCCAAGGGTGCAAAATCACAAGCATTGAAGCACAAGGGTAATAGAGGGAACGCTGGATGTCTCGACACAAGATACTGAGAGAATCTGGAACAGGTGTTCAGGGAGAGGGAGGTAATATCCACAGGGGAGGGAGCAGACACAGGTGAAACACATCACACACTCAGGAGAGCAAACAGGAAGGACAAGTGAGCCGGGGTAAGTACAAAATAAAACAGGAAGAACAATAAAACTGGTTAGGTTCTACAGACAAGACGAAGACACACGAGGAATACTCACACTGTCTTTCTTCTTAATCACCCATTAACACAGCTCCAGTATTTAACCCCGAACTCTCCATGTCCTCCCAACTATTCTCAGCGGCTTGTTCAACAGCCATCTATCTTCTCATGTCAGCTATCCTCCCATTTTTTCTTCTTCTGCTTTTACCTGATCGCTCTTTGTGTTTTCAAAAGGCTATTTAGGGTAGATTTCATAGATGGACAGTGAGAGAGCGAGACAAAGAAAAAAAGAAGAAGAAGAAGTCGAGTCTACTCCTGGTGATTTAAGACTTCGTAAAGAGAATGAATTGCTACTACAGTCCGTGTTTTAAAGCTTCACCCTGACCGGGCGCTGTGCTGCCCATGAAGACACGCACACGCGCACGCGCACGGTTGCACGAGCTAGATTTAGAGGGCAGTAAAATAGCCAGTGCTGCTCTGCAATCTGGTAAATGACCTGGCCATTAAAGTTTCACCACTCTCACTACCGCTGAGAGCAGAGACAGAAGGAAGCAGGGAGACACAGGGAGACTGCACCGGCAGAAGCAACCACTAAAACTTTAAAACGTTATCATCACAGATTCAGGTTGAACCAAGTTGAATTTGACTAAAAATGTCTGTGCTCTTTACTTCCAGTCACCGTCTCCGACATATCTAGATGTAACAATGCATCAGTTAATTAAAACACAGAGAGGCAGACAGTCACACACACTCATATTCACACCTGCAGGCAATATAGAAACTACGGCTGGGACTTTAACATGCGATTCTTGATTAATTAATTAATTACAGGCTAAATAATGCGTAAAATTATCATGTTTAATCAAGCATTATTGTGACAGAGGAATGCTGGAAGCTTCTCGGGGCACCTTGTACTTCCCAACAGGGCAATCATCACACAGCAAAACACACTGAATGAGTAAACACCTTGTTGACTGCTGGAGCCACGGAGACAAACCCTCAGGCCCCAGATTGGAGCCCTCAAGGACCAGTAAAACCCACAATAGCCCAAACCTCCCCAACGTGGAAAAATGAAACCACAATCTTTTTTTTTCTTTTTAATTTTGGTAGGCCTACTGTTTGCAAAATTGTTTGCAGAATTTCATTTTTTTTTCCATATTCTTTCTCTTGATTTTCCTTCAACCCGAGTCTGATGCAAGATACTTTTTTCACACAGCATGAGTCACTGACGCATTTTATGTAAAAGTTTGCTCTGTTTACACACTGAGCTGCAAAGTGGCTGCGTGTGTCGCTGTTCAGTGAAAAGAGGTGCTGAAAATGACTCATCCCTCCTGGAAGTACGAGAGGACTGAGGTTCAAGCGTGACTCCGCCACTCGCTCAGATTGTACCAGTGTGGAATACTGACCTTTAACATTGTAAGTTTTTTTTTTTTTAAATTAATTAATTATTTGCTCACTGTAAATAACAAAGTCATCCAGTATTAAGACAGATGTGTGTGTGTATGTCTCATGTCTCTTTTACGAGTTTTTCTTGTGCACGGATGTTTGTGTCTAAGTGTAATAAATGTTTGTGTGTGTGTGTGTGTGAGTGTGTGTGTTGAGTGTGCATGTGTGTGATGTAATTGCCAGTGACACATTAAGCTGTGGGGAACTGGCAGAGTCATGATGTGCAATCTCATATGGTATGGAGGTGATGTGACAGATCTCAGTGCTTACACACACACACACACACACGCACAGAACAATGTGACACAGGACTGTCATAATATCCTGCGTCGACGCGCATCTCCTGCGCTGCTGTGCCGCTGCTGAGTGAAGCTCTATATTTAGACCCTGTTGATTGTTTTCCAGAGACTCCTTGTACCGTGAGGAACACAACCGGCGCTGGCCAGAGGTTGGGTAAATTCACTAATCCTCTGAAGGTAGCCACATAACTGTAGTTAACAAGTTCATGATCACACAGTCCACTAAACAAACCACTGAAGGAAAAAAAAAAAAAAAAAGAACATGCGGCAATCAAATACAGAAATCGAACCAGCAACCACCGACCAGCTGACACCCGACCATTGCGCCACCTCAGTGCTGCATTGCCGCAGCATGATTACTCTCAAACCTCTATTTTCCTTTAATGCTTAGTCAAACACTTTAATTTGCTTGTCCGCATGCCAGACTCCAATCAGCGTGCTGTATGGTGTTACAGTCTTTTTAATCTGTGCGAATGAAGAAGAAAGATAATTGGAAACAATCGGGCAGAAAGTAAAAGGCACTGAGGCGAACACAGTTAGGAGTTGTCGGTGTAGGAAAATGTTGGCTTTTATCGCTGCGAGACAAAAGAGAGATATCAAACATAATGATGAGGCACAACCGCTGTCACACACCCTCAAGAGCACACACTCCAGTAGGGTAATGATTACGCAGCTTATCGGTTTGCTGTGTTTTTTTGTTTTTGTTTTTTTAAGGGAAGGCAATAACAAAGCTGGAGCAATAATTAAGCCATTAGAAATCAAACTGGCAGCTTCTGACATCCTCACTTCGTTCCCTCCGCTCTCTCTTTCGCTTCAGCTTCCCAGCACAATCGCTAACACACACAGACCGCTCTCTTTGTGAGAACCCCAGTTGACATCAAGGATTTGTGTCTCTTTAGCACCAAGTGTAACCATCTCTATTAATTTCACAACTGAACCATCTATTTCCGACCTTTCTTTTAGCCCAGACTGGAATCATTACTTCCAGGGTCCATTCCACAGGGTGTGTTGCTGCTGTATTGTGGTACTGTGTTTCTAGAGATATTTCCTTAGAGGATAACCTTTTTCAATTTTTTTTTTTTAATTTTCATGGACACTTTCGTTCCTCTTATATGTTCATAAGGGTCGGTGGGTAATCAGCCTTTACTGCTTTCCCACTCATTGTTATGAAAGTTCGATCCCCCCGTCCAGATGTGTGCAGGAAAGCATAAAATTGACTTCTCAAAGTTCACTTTGAAATCACTCTGACATTAAATGTCAAAATATTAAAAGAGGTAAACAGACTGCATAATGGATGCTTTTATGGCAATAAACCGTGGAACAGAGCTTTCATAACCACTCGAAGAATGCTGTGTGCTGAGCCAAATGACATTTGAATATCATCTGGAGGTATTTGTGATGAGATCTCAGCATTCCATGAACTGTTTAAAGGAGGAAAGAATTGCTTTGGCAACCACACTGAGAAGTGTGGTGAACAGACCCGCTGCTGTCTGGCACGCACTGAGTTAATATCTCAATCAAACCAGAACATCTCATACTATTCCCCATGTTCAATGTCACCATTTCTACAGTTCAACAAAGCAAAATGGACCAAGTTTGATGGCACCCTACGTTCAATTGGTCCTCATTGGGATCAACATTTTGGTAGACGCACACAGAGACACACACACACACACACACACACACACACACACACCTACGAACATACGTAAATGAGTCTGTTTCCAGCTCTTCCTCTCCTGCTGTCTCCTCACTGCTTCAGCTCATTTTTAAATGCTAATGTATGCAGCGCTCAACTTCTTTAGCTGCACTTTCAGGTCTTTTGTTGTGTTTTAGCGCTGCGCTTCCCACAGATCACTTGTCAGTCAAATTGTGTGGGTGTTACAGTGACAAACTCGCTGCCTCCTGCACCGTAGAGGAATGATAGAAAACTTTAAATCAGATGGAAATGAATCAATGAAAAACAAGCTGAAGCCTTAATTTGGACATCAACCAAATGTGCAAATTATTTTTAAACTATTTTTTATAATTTACCAATAATTAAATAACACACATTTTCCTGATGAAAAAAGGTCACGAGATTGTTGTGATGATTTGGAAAATGCAAAATTACTTCATAATGCATCCAATTAAAATTTTTAAATATTTAGTGATTTCTTCTTGGGTGTCATTTTCATCAGTTTTGCACTCTCAAAATTATGCTTCAAATTTAACATTTTTTTAATAGACTCTTGAAAGTCTCTTTTATAAAAAGAAAGCTGTTTTTATGTATCATTTAATCACAAAAGATTTTTTGATATCACCTTTTCCCAAAACTTCATAAAGTGTGAGAAATTGAAAAGAACACATTTTATGATGCTTTACTGAATGATCAAACCAATGTTATTATTATTATTATTAAAGACCATTCATATAAATTTGAATGACATATAGGCATTTAAATTCTCTTTTTTTTTTCAGTCAGCCTGACCTTCTCTGCATATGATCAATGAAAGTAATAATGCATGAAGTTACGCTTTTATGCAAAGGTGCATCATTTCATCTTTGTTCAAATACAGAATTCAGATCTCAGGGGTTGTGACTGGCTGTTTGGAGATCTGGCAAATTTTCCTGTTGTCCTGAGGGTCATTTTAACCTGCCGAGAATAGTCAACAAAAACAAAAGACACTGATGAGCCGACTTGCCGCTTAATCCATGTCTAGACCACAAAGCTTAGTGAGAGCAGCGTGTTTATCAGAAAATCAACTGGAGTCATATCTGTTGGTCTGCACTGAAAGTTTCAAGGAGGAGTGCTGCTGTGCGTCGTTAGCTCGTGTTTTAAAAGTTTGAGGAGCCACGAAATCAAATGACTTCAACTGCAATGACGAAGCAACCGCAAAACCAAACGCTGGAGCTTTTGTTGACTGACATTTGAGTGAACAGAGGACACAGTAAGATTGATACGACGACTGATTCTCAACTATAAAACTACCCCGGAGTCCCAGGAGAACATCTACCGGGAGTCATGACACTCTGGAGGCCGCCATTGTTGTTATTGATCATATAAACTTGTGCTTGAGCAGAAAAACTATCGATGGCGGTCACGGTGCGTTATGCACAGCAGCAGCGCTTCTAAATATTTGTGTTTTCGAAAGTTCCATCTTGAAACATCCAGAATGCAACAGAAATTTTCTGTTTTCACTTGGGCTGTAAATTTTCTTTGATAATATATGGCTGCACAGATTCATTATTCTGATTATTTTAGGTTTTTACTTAGTGTTTATTCTTGTTCTGCATGTGCAGTTTTTGATTTCATCCAGTGAGTTTTTTAAGCAGTGTAGCTATATACTGGCAAAATAGATTCTCATACAGAAAAGCCTTGGACCATGAGCAAATATTTTGCATTATATAATTCAAGAGAAACTCCTCCAAGTGAGTTTCCCCAGGCTGCACAATTTGACAACTTTGGATGAAGTCTGTTCAGTTAATTAAAAATTATGTGTAAAATTTGACTTTTTTATCACATCACAGTTCCTGGAATCCAGTAGCAGAAAGGCACTGCTCATGTTTATGTATTTTTCTTTTAACAGTTGACTTGAATGCAAACAGTTTCCATAAAATTACTTCAGAAACAGTTGAAGTTCAGATATGAAACATCAGGCCAAAAGTTTCATTTATGAACCACATTTTTTTTTCTAGAAAGTCTAAACTAACTTTGAGGTACTAATTTTTTATGATTGATGATTATTTCACATAGTTTGATGCCAAAAATCCTGAAAACCTAAAAACAATTTCATTGAGAAGAAGTACAGGGAGAACTGTATCTGGGGAAAAAAAAGAAAAAGAAAAGAAAAACAAAGTTTGTAAGATACAGTTTAGGTCTGAATAGTGTTTGTTGATTATTGACTGCTATTTTCACCAGCTGAATAATTCCATTTTTGTACGCTGCTCAATGTTCAAGACATCCAGACATTATTTGTGGGTCTGACTCAACGTGATAAAGTCTCAGCGCAACAGTGAGGCTCATTGATTGTTTTTGAACAATGGAAGTAAATGGCTGTGACAAATGAGCTTATCTGGAAATTTATTGTTGGTAATATTATCATATCATTCATTTTTTGTTGTTGTTTCACTGATAATTAAAAACACATTCAGCTTCATTTGTATTTTATGGCTCTTAAAAAAAAAAGGAATGCAGAGGTTTCAGGTTTCTGTGGAGCTTTGGTCAACGCTCCTCTTCTTCCTACGCTCTGTTTTCTTTGCTCTCTCATTTCCTCCCACTCCCCGACCTCTCATCACCACTCTAGATATCCCCTGTGTGGTCCAGTAATTGCACTGATTATTGCTGCTGTTACAAGTAAAGGATCTTAGTGTCTGTGGATTATTTAGCAAGGTCTCTCTTCTGTTTTATCCTGCCTTCCCACAGAGGGCTGACTGCGTGTGTGTGTGTTTGTGTGTGTGTACATTCATTCACGTTTGTGGCAATAAGGTCTTTTACATTTCGTTCTAAATATCTTTCCTTTGAGTTGCTCAAACTATATGTCTTCACTTTACATTGACCCTTTTTTATCAGGATGAAATATGGACGATGTGCTTGATTCTGTGGAAGCAAATGATGAGTCGGATTCTGAGTGACTGTGAGTGTCCTTGCCAAAGTCTCTGCAGGCGTGGCATAGAAAGGGAGCCAAGGCCGCACTTGAAAGGGAGACCAGAAAGACAGCATGCGAATGGAAAAAAGAAAAAAAAAGAAATGAAGATGTATTGAAAGAGCATGAAAGTTTCTGAAAGCTCTATGATGAAGATGTTGTGATGTGTTTGAAATCTGTGACTCCGTTACGGAGGTTACTTCAATCTGACCAATTAGTGCTTATTCTAAGAGCCTCAAAATTCAAGAAGATAGAGCTAACAAATCACTAAAAAACAGCTCCTGAAATGAATTCACTTAACTTCTGGGAACAATTGTGGAGATATTTGTGCTTTCTAATCTATATTCTGTCACTGGCCATGATTTTAAAAACAGCTTGCAGGTATGAGATGTGATCCTTAACTTTCCCTCATATAATTTTGATTCATATAAACATGATGGCGTCACAGAGTTTTGCAGATTTGCGTGCTGAACATTGGAGACAGTTAAAGTACAAAAGTATTATATTCATAATTACTTTCTACTTACAATCAGTAAAGTGTTAATTTTTTTTTGGCTCAAACGCTGCAGAGAATGTACAGAGACTTCACCCTTGTCTGCAGTCAAAAGATCCTCGAATTCCACCTTTTTCTGATGCTCGGTTTCAACTTGACTATTTCTATAAATGTAAATGCACAGGGTGGCCGCCATGTGATTAGCAGACTAGATAATTACATTAGCAAGCAGTTAAACAGGTGTGTCTATTGTTGTGGGCAGTATACTTTATCATCCCCGAGAGACAATCCGGTTAACAGTCAACAGTGAAACCCCAGCAAGAGGCTCTTCTCTATCCCTGCTGTAATAGTTCTTTTAAATAGCACTGAATTTTAATTTGAGCCTCCCTGTTTTTAGACAGCACTGAATAACAGTTTCCCTGTTAAAACAGGGGGATTCAAAGTAAAATCCAATGCTATTTAAAAGAACTGTTACAGCAGGAATAAAGGACCTTTTAAGCCTGTTTATTTTGCACCACAGCAGGTTATATCTGCACCCCTATGGTACCAGGACTATTTCACAGGGGATGGCTCAGACACTGACTGAGCCGACTTCCTGGGCCTGAATAAATGTAATTTTTGTGCCTGTATAGCAAGAGAAAACAACCTGCCAACCAGGAAATAAAACATCTGCAAATGTGATAAATAAAAGAGGGATTATGTTGAATTGAACAGCTTGTCAGTGCTGTTTTTCTGTGATTAAAATGGTCATAAGGCATATATTGTTGAAACTTATAATTAAATTCAATGCACATTGTTTCATAGCGTTTGTGTTTTCAAGTTTTGTCTGTAAGTTTCAAACTTTTGAGCCGAAGCCTAATCCCTGCAGAGCCTTGCAAGCAGGAAACATACAGTACATTCGGAGTTGGAGACGGACGGCAGAAGAAGGTGCAAATGCCAAGACACACTGGCAATGTGTGAATCCGGAGGCTAACAACAAACATTTGCCCTATTCAGGTGAGGATCTGGTGTCAACGACAGCCTCCCTCTGCTTCCCACTCAGAGGACGGCGTAAGAAGATGTCGAAGCTGCCGTTTCAATTTTGCAGCCCTGTCTTCCAGCGGGATCGATTGTCTCTCTACGGTACGCAGACGAGCAGATGAAATGTTTATTTCTTTTTCTACCTCATGCAGACACTCACAAATTCATTCTGCTTTCCTGTGCCAGACTGAAGACAAACACTGAACACCTGGTAGGGACTTCTATCAGGATGAACACACTGCAGCTTAAGACAACACATGCATATTGACAAATGACGAGCAAATTAAGGACATATTCATACCTGTGGTAATTCATGTGCAGAATAGAGAAGGCATGCCACGTATTCGAACAACAAACACGTCACAGAATTCTTCTGCTTATGCATGCAGCATGCAGGTTCTTGGAGGAAGTTTTGCCTTATCTCTAACAAACAGAAGGATTCTGTATGTTGTATTATCTTGCAGTGCTGCGGATGAAAGTCAGGGAATTGTCAAAATACAAGTTGTTCAAAATGGGTCTTCCTACTTATTTTTGCTTCAGTTAAATAAATTCAATGAATTTTCATTTCAGCCACTTTGGCTGCACAGGTAAGCTCTGTGGTTAGTATTGCTCCTCTTCCTAGTCACTTAAAAAGGGTCAAATAAATTTGGTGAACAGTTTCATTTCAGTCATCTTTTGTAGAACCAGGTTAATAGTTAATATTTATTTCATTGGAATGTTAGGCATGTGTTTAAACTGACAGCTGCTTTGCACAGGTTATTGCTGTACTTTGTTTTATGTGATAAGGTATCAGACACAATGTGCAAAATGCAAATGTAATGTTCTATACTTCCATAGAAACTGTAGTTAAAACTCCTTATGTACCATCTTGTTGGGTATAAATGGCAGGTTAAGAGCGCCATATGCAAAACAGGCACATATGCAGAGACTGTTGAAAAGTTTAAAAGACCTCAAAGCTCAGAACAACACACAGATGTGAAAAAGACAACAGGATGAAGCAAATGTTTGCTTTAGTTTGTTCAACTTGGGTCTTTTGTGGATATCATTATGTTCAAAATATTACAGTTAAAGAAAGAAAACAATTTGTTAAAGCAGGAGTCTTATTAAAAACGAAAAAGGTTAATCAGGATGTACTGTATTGTATTTTCTTCCATAACCAGATTTTATGGTGATGCAGGAATAAATTCACATTGATTTTATAGTCTGGAATAATATATTTAAAACATGTCAGTTTTATTCTAAGAGACATCTGTGCCTGTGTGTTTCATATGCCAAACAGCCCACAGCTACCGAAGACCGGCTGTGTCAGATGAAAAATGGCAAGAAGTAAACTTTGATGAACAGAGAAATTGTAAGTGATTTCAAAAACGAGGGATGTATGAGGCGGACAGACCTGGAGTTCGAGGGCAGTGGAAAAGTACATGAGAGGACAAGGTAAAGGCAAAAATGAGTTTGACCATGGCATAGAAGTGGAGCATAGAAGGTGAATTATCTCCTGGAGCACCTGCTCAGGACTCGAGTGCATAGAAAGTAAAAGAGGGGGTCGAAGAGAGAGAAATATGAAGGCAATGGGAAAGCATATTGTGTTGATTTGAGAATGGAAAAACTAGCAGACTATCAACATTTGATGCACAATTGAAGCTATCATTCGTTTAGATCAGTCTTTTTCTGCCTGTTATTTTACAAACTATCCCGAGAAACCAACAGTGTCCCACTATAATGCAAATATCTACAGCTCACCATGTTTCCCTCATTTTGTTGCAAGTTTTCTTCACTAAACTATGGTAAAAACTAGAATCTGCCACTGAGAGAAAACTTCCATAGAGTTGCTCTTGTCCTGAAAACATTGAAGCATCTCTATATTTGTTGTACGACAATTAAGTCCCCAAAGCATGGAGTACTTCTTTTACAAGTATTGTTTTAATTGTATCGTTAATGGCTCTGGTGTACCTGCTATTGTTGCACTTATAAATACAGATTAAAAGGTCTTTACATGTAATGGAAGAAGCTTTCAGTCAGTATCTTTTCAATTTCACATTTTGCAGGAAAAACTACATTTTCTTTATTATGATTGAAAACTGTCTAAAATCTTACACAAGATCTTACACAATATTTTTGATGGTGAAAGTAAAACAGGTTCATGTTGATGTAACTAAGAGCTAACCAAGTCCGGTGAACATGAGCAGCATACAGCAGAGTCACGCAGACGTCCAGGGGTGAAACCTTCATTACCTGATAAAGAACGCCAAAAAGACAGGATAAGAAAAGGGGATGACTGTATCTGTAACCAGACAGACTACCAGATGCAAATGTGTACAGTCTGGACAGAGTGATGGAGGGATGAAAGAGGAAAGGTTAGGTAGAAATGTGACCATGAGATGCAAACACACCATGCCTGGTTATCTGTTGAGACACCTGGTAAAAGAAAAAAAAAAAAAAACACGAATAATGCAAAGCTGACTATATGTTGAACTTAGGGATGCACAATATCAGATATAGGTCAATATCCAATATGCCAATGTTTTCTAAACTGCCTATGGTCCAGTGCCGATACCGCTGCATTTCGGTGTTGATGGGACATGCCGGTACATCAGAATTGCATGCCAGATTTCACTGTTTTCACTGTGAGGTGCAGCAGTAGAACTCCTGGTGATGCTACACGCTACATGCTAAAGAGTTTCAGGGCTCACACACTAGCTATGCTACATGCTAAACTTGATTAAAGTACATACACACCCATTAATTGTGCAGCGAGCTGCGGTTTTCTGATGCGGTCCGGTTCCATGTGAGAAACAAAGCCAGTGGACACACTGATCATGCGGAGAAGGACTAGCATGCTCATGGCATGCTCAAGCTGGTTGTGCCCATTTTTATCGGCAGGTACCAATAGTTAGGAGAATCCATGTTTTGTCTTGAAAATGTATTTCCACTTTATTCCAAGTAGATCTTAGATATTCTCCTGAGACTGTCAGTGCGGTCAAAACACTAATCTAAGCCCTTGAAAGAAAGTGAATCAATAATGATACGGCTAAAATGACCTATAGACCCACTAAATGTAAATTCAACCTAAAGTGAATAAGGCTGGTTCATTATAGAGTCACAGTACCCTTTGAAAAAGTGACTTCTGTGGCTGTCGGTTGCTGTGAAGTCTGCACTTTGCTGCAAAATAACTTCCAGCGTGAAGTAGTTATCACAAATTTATGCTGTTAAAACATTAAGCAGGTGCTCCAGTAATTTTAGTGTTGTACTTGTACAAACTTGGAGGGCTTGCTCAGACATAGAGGTGCAAAAAAAAAAAAATAAAGAATAAAAAAATGAACGAATTTGAGAGGCCCATCTAAGCTTTTAGTACCAATGCACTAATGGCTTGCATATGTTCAGAAAACTCTGGAGCCTACAGTGCAAACTGATATCTTTCTTAAAGTTAATTACAATTGCTTATCAAAAATGTTGATGATGCTGTTGTGGAGCTCATACAATTATACTAGTCACATGAGTAGTTGCACCAATTCAGGTTAAAAACTGAATTGTAACTCTCTTACAAACTGTATCTTCCAGTTTTGTCAACATTTTTGTAGCTTTAGACCAGACATATTGATATAACTCAACTTAGACTGAACCTGAGATGTATCATCACCTAAATTCTGAATTCTGCACCTTCCCGACACTATATTTTTGTCCCTACAAACACAAACGTCTCCCTAATGTGAGTTTGATTCCCACCGCCGTAATAAATAAACATACACACCCACACACACTTCTCAGTGGACCGTGCATTGAGCCCTAATGTTGGAAAAATATTTGTTTCCCGGTCTTCAGTCTTCTCATTCCGCCAGTGAATAATAGCTTCCCTCCAGAAAATGTGATTCAACATCCAGAGTGATGAAGGGTGAAATATGTGAAACACTAAGTGTGCAGGAATCCATAATGAATCATCAGTGGATATGAAGAAAAGAGGAAGATGGTAGAGAGAGAGAGTTTGTAAGTGTGTGTTTGTTGTGTGTGTGTGTGAAGTATGTTGTGGAGGAAAGAGGGATGTATTAGTTAATGTAAGCAGCATGAAAGTGTGAAGTAGGAATTGAGAGAGTGTGAGAAGTGAAAATGAAACAGTACTGAATACAAAGTGGAGGCCGCGGGTATGGAATGTTTAAGAGCTGCAGCTTATCTAATCACAGAAATCAAGTAGTCTGTCGTTTTGCCAGAAAGAAAACACATGGAAATGTACACACACACACACACACACACACACACACACACACACACACACACACACACACACACACCAACCTCATTTCATATGTAGCAAATGATGAAATAATGAGGGACAGTTTGAAAGTGATGACATGAAAATCTACCCAGTGTTTAAGATTTGCTAATTAACCTCAATCTTTTGCTCCGACTTTCCTCCTTGCCACGGACCGTCAGATGCAGGCTGCGGCGGTTCACTTGTTCCCAGGCAGACATGGCTAATTGAATACAGAATCAACACTTCTCCGCACTGCTTACACGCCACACATGTTAAGTACCTCCATTAGAAAGAGAGCGGGAGGGAGGCAACTGAAGATACACGCAGAGTAAAAGCCAAGTTAAATGCTATCCTAATAATTAGAGTGTTCCTGTAGTTTTCTGGCTTTCTCTAGTTCTGTTTCATTAGGCACACACTTGATATGTGCACATAAGAAATAACCCTAATTTCCTGTATATCGACTTTCAATTCGAATAGTCTGATTTTTATGGGAAGTCTTTTTTTTATAACAACAATGCTCCAACTTCAAGCGTTTTCTAATGTAAATGTTTTGAATCCGATTTTATAAGCAGGACCTAAGTGATGAGGGAACACCAAGATGCAACAATTCAAACACAGAGGACTTCAAAGATGAACAAAAAATTTAATGGAGATACTCCGAGTAAAAAAAGCTGATGGGGTTGAGAGTGGCCAGGTCAGGGGTCTGGATCTCATTGGAAAAAAAACCTTCTTCGAGGAGGCGCTGAGGCTCAGCGGGGCCAGGCAGGCTAAAACAGGACACCTGAAACAGAGGAGATGTCAGTCAGGAGAAGAATAGGTGAAAAGAGGGCAAACGGACAGAAACTTCAGAGGGACTCAGTAGTTGCCGCGGTGGGGTAAACCGACAATCTGACAAGTGCTGAGCGCCGAGCAGGAGTGTTTGTGGGAGGCTTGATTGGCTTGATTGAATGCAGGTGTGCAGTGGAGTGGCAGCCAGCAGAAGGGGGCGTGGCCTGCCGTGGCCTGCAGCACAGACACTGACAGGGGAGAGAGAGACAGACGAGAGACAGTGGGGAAAACTCCAGAAACAAGAGGGAAGAGGGAGGAAACTGCCAGGAACTGTTCATTACTCGCCCCTCTAAATACATCTCGGAGCTGGTTACACATGAGAGGAATCTGATAAACGGAAGCTCTCGTTCTACTTTTAGGAAGCTCCGGTAAACGGCACTCTGAGAATAAAGTGTGAATTGTCTATTTTGGTATTTAAACTGGAGCTGAATGGTGGAGTAATCTTAAAAATTATTTCTTCACATGAAAAGAAACCCAAACTGGGTCTTTTTCTGGGCAATTTGCATGTTCTCCCTAGATATTTTTTCTAGGTACTCTGGTTTCCTCTCCCACTATAACAGCAGACCTGATGTGTGAACCTTGCTTTCGCCCGTAATCTGTTTGAAGCAGTTTTTTTTATTTTGTCTCACACATGAAAAATCGTCATCAAAGCCTTAATTTAAAAAGAGCAGACTGTAATGAGTACTGTTAAATTTCTTTCCATGATGCCGTCACGACGTGCTGGCTCATTCTGGCCGGCTGCCACTCGGCGCCGGGCAGGTAGCGTGCAGCGGAGTGGTTCTCGCTGTGAGTTGCTGCCCATAATTTAAAACGAGCTGGCATTGTTACGGCTTGTTAAACAAACAATGAGCCGACGACTCCATCGAGTAGTGCAGTGCGATGCTGACTCTTGACGAGATTGACAGTCTCCACGTTTCATCCGCTCATATTTCACAGCACGTAGCAGCGTCGTACGACCGGGCCTTCATCATATCGGCTCCAACACGCGTCATACATGGTACTGGATATATCCAGTCTAGCCGAAACGTGGACTGATCAGCACAATGTGATAACCGGCATTGCGCAAAAGACGGGAAACATGAAGCTAATACATTCAAATTATATTCTAATTGTCTCCTAATGCCTGACACTTTTTACAGTGGACCTCTTACGAATGCAACACAATACATTCCCTGTGAAGTCTGCCTTCAAAGAGGTGACGGTGTCTACAGATGCGAGGCTGAACCCCAGAGGAGGGATCTCTGCATACTGTTCTTTGTAATTAAGTGAATGCCTCTTTTAGGGAAACACATTCACTCACATACAAAGCCAGAGAGATCTCAAGAGTGGAACTGAAAACTGTGGCCTCGAGTCATCTCAAGCCGCATTATGCATCATTGATCTCTTCGTAATTATATGTTTGAATTTTTAAGTTGTTTCTGTGTAAATTACATGCATATCTATGTAATTATATGTATGTTCATGTCATCAAATCCTCGTGGTTCAGGGAGTATATATATATACATATTACAGTAAACACACTCAGTCATGTATATAAATGATAGTTGTGTCACTTTCTCTGTGACCACAGAGACTATTGATGTGCATATTGAGCAGATAATCACGAAGCAGCTCATTATTGAGCTCACGTATTTAATTGGAGATATTTTTCAGTTGGTTTTTCCACCCTCCCTTTTCTCACTATCTGCTACGACGTACAGTGACAATGAAAGCCACTGACTAGACACATTTAAAAGCCCAGAACTGTATGTCTAATCATAACAGATACTCATAAATCACTTTAGTGTAGTTTACTTATAATAAATGTTGGAGTTACAGGAAAAAAAAAATAAACAAGAGCAAAAGTTAAATTCTAACAAAATCAAAATGGTTAAACAAAGTATGTATCTTTATTGGAGCTCTATCCATTTTCTAGACAGTAAGTAATCAAAGTTCATTATAGATTCTTCAGTATTGCCACCCATGAACATTTTTCTTTCTGCCACTGAGTTTGTGATCTTTTATAGTTCAAAGTATCAATATGGTTAAATATTAGTGATTCTATATTTTTTCAAATTACTTTGATCATTTTAATTAATCTGTGTAGTTCTTTTGGTGCCCTTTCATTGTGAGCTGACTGTTTTGATATATTTAACCACGCTGTTGTTCTTCAGCATACGCTGCTCTCACATACAAAACCAGGCCTACTGCGGAGCGTGCAGCTTTAAGCTTTGACTTCAGTTAATGAATACTTTGATGTCCATAAAAACTCTGCATCCTTCATAAATCTTTCTGTTTTTGCCAGCCAACACAATAGAAGGCAGGCTGTGTCAGTGGGGGAAAATGTTTCCTCATTTCCCAAACCAGCCTGCATGCTTGTATTTGAGAGTAATGCACACTGCCCTCCATTATCTTCATTTTTTTCAATTTGGACCGTCGTCACTTTTCATCTTTACATTTTGTCTTTCCACTCGTACATTTCGTCTCTTATTTGCTGACCTTTTTTGTCTTAGCAGCAGACCAATTTGTGCAGTTTCGGGCTGTAACACTGGAGAATAACTGAAATGGGCTCCTTTTCTGCATTTATCTTCAAAGCACAGCGCTTTTCCAACAGTATCATTGAGTTTACCCAGAATTGTACTTCTTGAAAAACAGTATGCAAATGAAACATCAAATCTCTGGTAAACAAATAAATACGTTGTTACATAATTGACAGTAACTTTGCTGTTTTAAACATTGCTTCCACTTAAATTTACAAAAAAGACTTTTGGCGCACAAAGACTTCTGTAAATGTTTTAAGCAAAAACTTATATACATGGACAATCCATTTAGGACTCTTATGTTTTGTTCTTTCCTCTGTGGTTCCACCCTAAATTAATCCCTAAATCCATGTCTCCTGACTCATGGAATATTCAACACCCTTGCTGCGCATTTAAAAACCATTTAGGATCACTTCAATTATCATCAGAGGAAGAGGAGAACGTGAAATGCAGGTAATCCTTCTTGCTTCGTGCCTCTTGAAAACGGGCATTTTTTTTTTTTTTTTTCAACTGAACAGAGCAGCAGACCGCCACTATAGGATTAGAGGAATGTAGGTGTGGGGGGGGGGGAAGAGAGGAAATGCTGTGTGTAATTCTGGCAGTCATGCCGTTTTATCAATCTCGCGTGAGGCTTTAATGTCATTTAATCGAATACAAGAAAATGCATATGCAAACACGTTAGCCTTATCGTTGTGTCTGTCCTCTGTTTTCCTTCCATATAAAGCAACTTAGGTGAGCCGCGGTGGAGTTCAAAGCATGTTCAGCCGAGGCAACTGGGGAGCGCTGATAAGAAGCAGAAAATGAGGGAGAAAGGCAGAAGAAGCACTGCTTCTACACAGATGAACTAATTCATTTCTGGGTTGGCCCGTTGGTCGGTTATAAGTCTCTCTGGGTGTGTGGCCTGTGCTGAATGTTTGACCAGTGTCTCACAAGGTTATTAGTCAATATAATGTAAGTCCATTGCTGCTTTGTGAGAAATGCAACAACAAAAAAACTGGAGCTGTTCAACACAGAGCTTAGCTCCTGGTGATAGTTTCATGGATTCCTCCTGTAAAAGAGGAAATGTAGTCATTCTCAAATACTTCTGGAATGAAATACACAGTTTATTTTCTCAATAAAGTGAGATTGAAACTATTGCAAGTCAATTAGTGATGATCACATTTTCAGTATTTCGATAATCAAGCAGTCTGCCTGTGTGAGATATATTTAACCAACACTGTATCTGGTGATTAAATACTACAGTCCACTAAAGTGATTATTTTTTGTTCCATCTATCCATCCATCCATGTAATGCTCTTTTATGCTTTATTATGCTTTAATGCTATTTTATAACTGGATCACAGCTATGTGTTCTGGGGCTGATTTAAATAAAATGACATGATAAAGCACTTCCCTAAAGTCTTTCATTAAATTCCTCTGCGCACTACATGTGGAACATGATGAAAACAATGTTTACATTTAATGTAGCATTTGCAGTTTCATTCTCTATATGTTAATGTGAGAAATAATGTCTTCTCAAATAAATGAACTGTAGTACAACTATGCAACTATTATTTATTATATTGTCCAGAAGAAGAAAAAACTTTGGTCTTAGTGCCTCAACAATTCAGGAGAATTGGTACAATGTAATGCGGTAGCATTAATAACAGTGGATGTTTTGTCTTGATTTAAAATTAAGTGTTTCCAATTAGAAAATGAGTGAAAATGACATCCATGATGTTTTTTTTCTTTAACTTTTCTCTTCATGCATGCATCAGTGAATATTCAATATTAAAGGTTAAGGCTTTCATTCCCTGCAGTTTAGTGCAGATAAGAAATGTGATTTAGAGGAAGTTGAAGTTAAGGCAAATATTTTCCTGAGGTTGATGATGGAGGATGTCAGCAGGATTGCCAAGGAAGAGATGTTTGAACTTGAAAAGTGGGCTGGCTGTAAAAAAAAAAAAAAAAAAAAAAAAATCAGCTGTCAGAAAAAGGCTGAACGCAGATAGCTGAAGAGATGAGAGAAAAAGAAGGAGGAGGGGGGATCGGGGACAGCATGGAGACCAGAGTAAAGGATGGAAAGATTTTTTGAAAAAAGGGTTAAAAAATAAAGGAAAAGATGAAGGTTAGAGAGCAGAGGGGAGCAACAGCGATAAGCAGTAAAGGAGATCCGGGAGAGCGGGATTACCAAACCCCTGCTTGCAACTTACAAGCCCGTGGCAGAGCTCGAAAAGCAGACTCGGAAGACCGAGAGAGAAAAAGCATCTTACTTTCACACCTTGTAAACCTGCAGTCATTTCCACCTTTTGCAGGAAGAGTCCTTGTAGGAGGGGATGCGATGTACTGACGCAAGACGCGGACCAGCTTGTTATGTAAGGTAAACAGATGATTGTGACTTTGTCACATCTCCAGAACACTGAGGTATTGTCAAGTCATCTGTTTGGAAAAAAAAGTCCAAACAGAAGTGACTAAAATGAAAGCTTCTTAACAAAACAACTCAACAGAGCAATTATCCTGAAATGCCAAAAGTGTCATTTCCTTCAAATCGATCAAGCCATCGCTGTGTGGTCGCAGATGGCAGCAGTCACTGCTGCTGTAAAATAAAGCCGCTGTTCATGTTTGTGTTCGCAAACTTCACCCACAGTCAGCTGGGATCGTCTGCAGCCTTGAACTGGATCGAACTGGAGATGGATGGACGGGAAACTGTATGAGATCACCCTCCAGAAAAATATTAGGTGGCGACGACGACTAATTATAGACAGATGATGTGTATTCTCCGTGATTTGCCACAAACTATAGACAAACTAGAACAGCCTGATCTCATCTGCGTCTAATTATTCAGCTGAAGTTCATGACGTGCTTGACTTTAAGCCAAAAGGTCATGGATGCAGTCATAAGGTCCTTAACTTGAATAAACTGGATAAAGTTAATGTCAGGGTGTAATGAGGCCAAGGTATTTATACATGCTTTACATAATTATGATTAAAAAAAAAAAAAAAAAAAAACTTTGTATACAAGCTTTGAAATTACTGGTATAAGATGTATTGTCACAAAAAGCCCATGCAGAGAGCTGCTCATACACATGCATCCTGAGGCTTCACTCTGCAATGATTTCTGTGGTCAATAGAGGGGATTTGACTTGAAAGATTACCAACTCCAAAGTGTGTGTGTGTGTGTGCGCACACGCCCCTTTGTGAGCTGTCATTGCCTACAGCCGTCACTCATCAGGCACCCTGAGCTTGATAAATGATGTGTGTTCGGTTGTGTCAATGATTATTTACATCACTGACAATATTGTGGGTATGAGTCATGTTGTTTGCATATGCATGCGTCCCGGCGCACGCTTTAAAGATTTTTTTAATCACTTTTTTTTTTATGGACGCATGAGCACGCATGTACATTAGAAGCGGGGACCTTGAAGAAGCGTACACCGGAACAAGCGATGGTGCATCGTGTTGCTGGTTTGTTCATCACTGTTAGTGATTAATTACGATAAAAGCAGAGTTTCATAAGGTTGGTGTATTTGTGCATTTTTATGTGTATGTCTTTGTGTGAGTGACGAGAAGCAGCCCGATTGATGGCGAATATGGATCGAGGTGAAACATCTGTTTAATGCCGCCTCCCACTTTGACACTTGATGTGCACTTTTATTGGTTCAGAATAGCAGAGATGCACATACACGTAATTATATGTACACCGACACAAACATATAATAAGAGCGTAAACACACACATATATTATCAGAATCCGTCAATACACGTGTGAACGTGAGAGATGGGAGAACAGCCGCCAAATAATTTTCTCTGAAAAGCATATTCATTTATTTTCACTTTGTGCATGCGTGCATGTGTGTGTGTCGTCAGGCTCGGTGCCATACATCATACAAATAATTGAAATGCATGAACCAGACTAACACTCTGGACCTTAACACACATCAATCTAAGTCCCTGACCCCCCAGTAGCCCATGAAGAAAGAAAAAAACACACCTCTGCAGTAAACCAATTGAAGCAGATCACAAGCAGACTGACATGTTCCCCGTCCAATCACATGGAAGGCATAAAATCAGGGTCACTGAATGAAAAAAAAAAAATGTGCTGCTGCATTGGAAAAGCATGGATCATGAAAGTGTGTACGAGTGTGTTTCTGGGTATGTATGTATGTGTGTGAGTGTCTCCTGCAGGCATGGTTTATCCAATCACTTGTCATCAGTGTTTCTGTCAGTCTGCCAAGAACAAGCCTCAATGGTGCCATTGTCTGTATAGCCATCCCAAGACACACACACACACACACACACACACACACACATACACACACAGACACTCAAAGCCGCATTTTTTTCCTTTGTGTTTTTCAGAGTGAAGACAAAATTTGCTGTCAATACATGAGACTCAAACACAGTAAGAAAAAAAACATGGTACCACCAGGGTCTGAACAAGGGTCTGGCAACAATCACAGCATGAAAGTCACTTTAATGCATTCATTAAAGGCACTAGAGATAATTCATTCCTCTGATAAACGAACAATCAAAAAGTGCCATTACACAAAGAGAAGTAATGTTTTTCATGAGTTACTATCCTGACACTCAAGGAAAATGATTAGCTTCATAAATTAGGTAAAAAAACAAAAGCTGGCTAACATGTAACGAACATGGACACTATGAACTATGCATTAATTTACTAGTAACTCTGTCCAAATCTCGCATTGGACCTGATCGTTTTAGACCTGGAAAACAAAATACTTTACAGAAATAAAAAGTCATCTCCCTCACAATAAGTGGAAGACAATAAATTAATACAGAAATGTAAAGGTATAGACTATTGTGATATTAGATCCACTATCTCGTGACTGTTTTCCTTTTCTGAACTGTTGAGTGACTGCAGGTAGAAATGGTTCCAGTCCAGACTCATGAAACATTCAGTGATTAATGTAAATTGCTGTAAATTACAAGCTCCCCTTCAAGAGATGTTGCATTTTCAAGTATGGGCCACAGGTGAGGCCAGACTATTTTTTTAAATGGTTTCCAGATGAAATCCCTTAACCTCTTTCCAGAGGCATCTCATTAAGAACGACATGGAGACACTTGGCTTGGTAGAGCTGGTCATCAGCTCCATTCTAGTATTGGTGGTTCGATCTCCTGTGCATTTGTCAAAGTGTCTATCTGCTATTTAGAAAATGTTGAAAACCCAAAAACATAATTTCCCTGCCTATAGTTGTGAAGATATTGTTGTTTTGTATAAATGAATTCTGCATGCTGAAACAGTATTTGTTACTGTCAGCAGTCATCATAGTGCTTAAACCCTCAACACCTCAAATGAAATAAAATTGTCTCACCCTGTAAGGCACATCATAGCTAAAATGTAAACGCCCCTGCAGGTTTATACGATATTTAAATAATCAGTGACAGGATTACTGTCAGTGGCCGCACTATGTCATGAGCATCATGTGAATGTTTGTAAAATTGCTGGTACTTCCATCCTTGACCATTTCTGCTCATAAAAAAAAGACCAACTTTTTTTTTTTTTTTTTTATCTTTTTCCTCCTGGACTCAATTTCCCCTGCTCCGCTCTCCCCTCACTGTAACACTCCCCTGGAGGCATGTTGTGCTGCATGTGGGAAGCATTTAGAAATGAAAGTTAAAAGTTGATTATGTGTAGCCACAACCGAGGGGGGCAGCGCAGCCGTGATGCATTCGGAAACACACACACACTCACAAACTTGTACAACACAGCTTGTGAAGGAAACTGATCTCCCCATAACCTGGACTGTAAACTTTTCTACATCCTTAAACCCCATGAACTCGTGGAAAATGATGTGAGGGTCTGGGATTTTGGACCGATTCCAGACGTGCAGCAGGCTCCCTAGGTGTTTGGACCACACACACAAACACACACACACACACACACTGTGAACAGATGTGTTGATGAAGTCATCCTACTCCAGAGTACATACAGTACATACCTCAGCTAATTAGCCTACATACGCTGCGGCACAGTTTTCTTTAGAACAAAACAGCTTCACTCCACGCTCAAACTTTGTCATGTTTCACTCTGCGGTTTTTGTAGTCGGCTAAGAAGTTTTGTCTTCTTTAATCTGCACGTCATGATTTTTGCCTAATGTCGATGAAGCACATCTTATTTTAATATTAGGAGCTTTGTTTACTACCAGATTGATAGAAAGCAGTCTGCAGAATTTCAGAGGCAGGAGTCACATGACGATGTGCAACATTCCTGAATGCACTGGAGAGCAGGCTGTCTGCCCCTCTGCTGACTTTTGCCATTGGCTCCCAGCTTGTTCAAAGCTCCCATCAGACTGCAACACGACTGTTTTTACATTTTGGGGCGGTCCAGAGGCGTGTCGACTGAGTCATGCTTTAATGTTTAATGCCAACTGGCCTGCAACATCGTCATTTCTATCTTTGTCTCTCAGACAGTTTAAACGGGTAATCTTTGTCATATTTATCATCCCAGCATTAAAATTATACGAGCCATACTCCTAAAGGCTTAAAAGGGCTGTTTTGCTCAGTGGCACATAAATCAGCCCGCAGAGAAAAGAGACTTTGTGAGGCTAAGAAGCTGGTAAAAAAAAAAACAAAACAAAACAAAACAAAAAAACAGAAGAGCTGAACACTATCTTAGTTTTATCGGGTGAAATATTCCGATACAGGCTGTATATTTGGGAGAAATTTGCCTCCAATCATAAGCAATGGAGGTGTGTGGAATATTATCTGTGTCACAGTCATAATATTCAGTTTTATTTCTGCTTTGTTTTCCAGAGTGTGTTTTCCTTGTATCAAACTTCATCAGTATGTTTCCCCACAGTGAGAATCCACCTACTTTCCATTCCGTTGATTTGTCTGCTCGTCTTAAAGTTTTCACAGTCAGTTTTTCGGTTGGTTCCCTCTCTTTTTAATGTCCCAGACTTTGGTTTATTTTTGGGTTCTGTTTTGGAGATTGAACTACATTGAAAATCCATCTATTTGCACCCATGTATGCGACTCTTTAGCTACGGAGCTGACAGTTTGCAGTCAGAACCCTCCCTCTTGTCCAGGGAAAGCCAACAATCAATCCGGTGATTTGGCCGCCGGCTCTTGTGCACGGAAAATTAAACCAGAGAAATTGTCTGCTTTGAAAGCTGTTGGCATTGTTCTCACGTTTCCCTCTGACATAAATGGGGAAATGTGTTGTGGTAATCTGGATGAACTTCCCACTTTAAATGCACCTCATTAATTTGTGCCATCGCACAAAGAGCGGCACTGTAAAGGTCAACCAGTTTAGCGTAATTGCAACAGTCTTTAAATACAATGGCAGTGACACAATCACGTTGGGTTTGCGCTGCGCCCCAGCACATTTTATATAAAAGGAAACAATATCTAAATGACCTTAAAGTGTTGACATTCAGTTTTAGGAAATGTAAAATATTGTCTTCAGTTAATGACTGGACAAACACTGGATGTTATTCTCTGTTGATGCTGCTTTTCCGTGCTCCTCGTCCTCCCTATTTTCTCTGTTTAATGTGATTTATCTTCTGTGTATTTTGCCTTTTGTCCTCCCTTTATCTGTCTTTGTTATCTCTCTATTAATTACCCTGCTTTTCTATTCTTTCTGTCGCTTCGACTGACTCATCATTTACCGTCCCATTTCCCTCTGCGCCCTCCTTTTGCCTTTATTTATCTCACAGTCCTTCCAATGCATGCATTTTGCAGTGTCTACCACTGCCTGTCTCCCTATTTAGCTACGTCTTATTCACTTTCGCTTATTGCTTTGCCTTTTTCCTCAAGCATATATATCCTTCTGCATATCTTCCCATCTTTGCAGTGCATTTTTTATAAATATTGAACAAACTGAAAAAAAAATCAATTGTGGCAGAGATCTTAACTTTGTACACATAATGACTGCAAGAATGATTGAGACGGGTACTAAAGAAAAGGAAAGTGGATGGTTGACATGCTTATGGGAGTTAGGGCAGGGATTCACCACCATCCTCAAAATGTACAACCAAAGAAATAATGTCCCTTTTTACTTTTCTTCCTAACTTTCTTTTAAAGGTGCTGTAGGCAGGATTTTGCTAGTCAATGCTAATTTTCTGTGTTTTCTTTGGATTAAATGTTAGAGTATCCATTGATAATCCTTTAGGAGTGTAGCATAACTGCACTACCTCGAATGCGCAGCGTTTCCATCTGTCTCTGTTCTGAGAAAAAAATCAATCTCAACAGCTCCAGTTATCTTTGACCAATCAGAAGAGCCACTGAGGCTCTAACCGTGATTGGTCGAGCGGCGTTCGTTGCACGTTCTTGTGGGAGGGGCTTAACTTGTGTAAGGGCGTGATGTCAGAGAAAACAGGACAGGATTGGCTGTGCTGGGTTTCAAATCTCTTGCTTAGGTAAACCTAAGCAAGATGGCGGAGATGCAGAATCCTGCCTACAGCACCTTTAATTGGTGCTGCACATGTTTTCACTGTTTTGCACATTACTCTTTAAAAAGTAATTAATTATATTTACTTGTTGCTTCTCCCAGTAACAGTTAATAACTGGATGACTCCACTATAAAAGTGACAAGTTAACAGAGAAAGTAGTTATTGTCTAAGAAGTTTCTTCAGTTCCGCTTACAAGAAACATGGACTAAGCCTCTGCTCTGGGATATAATGCACACTTCATGTGTACGTTCTTGCCTTTTACTTCAATGAGGCTAAAGTGGTGTTCATATTTCCATGCTGAAAATGCAAACCTTAGCTCTGAATGCTCCGGACTCGTCGCCGCTGCAGGCCGGTCTCTGACAGTCGGTGTCAGGCTGCCGTGCCTGTTTGTACTCGTGTGTAAACAACATCGCCCAACTGAACACCGCCTCTGGTTGGCTCACCGTGAAATCTCACTCTACCTTAGCCAAACATGACTTAAGCGGCTGTCCCGCCCACTCACCGAAGGGAAAACGAAACCCACCTTTGCAGCTCTCGTGGCCGCCGGCTGTCTGAGAGCCGTCGGATCACAGCTTCAATGACTTGCTCCACTTCACACTTCATAACGCACCACAATTAATTGTCGGTAACCGTCACGGTACTGTAATGATGGAAATAGTAATTAGTTAGAGTTCCCGTTAGTGGGAAAAAAAAAAATAACGCAATTAGTGACGCCGTTTATTTTAACGCTGTTATTCCCCTCACTGGTTGTTGCTGACGTTTGTGTCTGTTCCGCCGTTACATCGGTTGTAAGCGGCTGTGGATAAGGGCATTAGCTAAAAGCCTCTGCCTGTAAATTATGGGTCAAGATAAAAAGAAGACAGGGTAGTGTCTCATAAACCCAGAAGCATGTCATTATTTCAATAGAAACCTCAAATCAGCCATGATGGATGGTGGGATAGTTGCAGCGACAGATGAACTTATCTCAGGTTTAACTGTGACTCTGCAGTGAACCACCAGACAATGTAACAGCCGCCGACTCACAGATAAAGTGATGATTATCACCATAATTCAAATTTCTGGCTACACCCCTCGGCAGTACAATACAATACAACACCCACTTCCCATCACTTTACATGCTTAATTAATAAAAAAACAAATTCATTCCAAGGATATACGTACATATTTATCGAGTTAAATTGTCCGAGATGTGTAAAAGTTGTTGCATACTCCTAATATTCGTGGCTTTGTGATGCTGTTTGTGGCTGTATTTACATCCAGTAGTTTCATACTAAGCAGAGGTTCCTAATGGACCGTGACGCTGGTCAGCGGCACAAGATGAATCGTTTGAATTCAGTTGAGTTGAACTTTGGTTTATTCAGTCAATTAATTTGATATTTTGCCGTTACTGAATCTTTTTTCTTTTCTTTTTTTGTTTAGTATGCAGTTGTGCCAATATTTTATTTATGTATTGCTACCACATGCCCGTGAGGTCGTGTGTGTGTGTGTGTGTGTGTGTGTGTGGTTGGTGCATAAATGAACTAATTTCCGAAGCCTTTGCTGTATAAACAGTTGTGACGATGAAGAGAGCAGATCTTCAGTCAGTATGATTCCGAATAATGTTTGAGGATGCATTTAGACGTCCATCAGTGTAATGGGCTGTTAAAACGTGCGTGTGAGTCTGCATGTGTGCGTCTGTGTAAGAGTGTGTACCACCGTGTGTTAAAACAATATTGTGACTGGATTAAAGAAATACAACACATTGCTGACACATACTGAGAGCTTCATTAGTTGCTCCCCATCTTTAATATTTGGTAAACATGCAGAGTTTCATTTGCAAGAGTGAAATTTGCTGAATTTTAAACAGCGGCTCTGCAGATCGTCCAAGACACACATGCAAAACAAAAGGCACCGACACATTCAGCTCTCTGTTTTATTCTGTATGGTCTCAAACCAGCCTGTTTGGACTCAGAGTACTTACCTCTTATTTACAAGATACACAAGCTGCTAAATTACAACAACTCTCTGAATTTCAGGGTTTTTGTTTTAATGAGCATGATGAACAGCCACTGTGTGCAATTACACTGAAGCTGAATCACTTATCAAATGTATAGTTACCTAACCGGTATGATCTATCACCTTTACTCGCAGGTCTGCTGGATTTATGTAAAAAATTCATTATCACTGCAGGGCAAAGCTGTGCAGACTTCAATCTGCACTTGAAAACTGGGAGTAATTGCTCTTTCAAATCATAGACAAGAGATTTGACAGGAGATTTATTGGCCCTGGAGCTGACTGAATTAGACTATTTTGCTTGTATGTACACAGAATAAACTGGGCATTTAAAACTTTAACTTATTGAAATACGAGCAGCCACTTAAAAGAAGCATCTCATCCTTTCATTGTCATTCCTGTGGGTCACTCTGGATCTTGTCTCGCTCCCTCTTACCCTCTATTTCCCGCTCTTCAAGTCCTGTCACTCACTTTTTTATTGCCCCCTTGTGCGAGACTCTCTTAACACTCGTCTCTGCTCTCTTTTTGCACTGTGCCTTTTCTCCCCTACTTTATATTTCCTCTTACTTTTCCTCTTATTCCTTCTACTAGTTTCTCTCCTCTTCCTCCCCCACTCGCTCCCTACATGACCTAATTTCAAGCAGCAGCCATTGCAGACATCTGGGCTTCAGCTCACGTGCCAGAGAAGGCATGACACCCCTGCTGGCAGAGATAGAGGAATGAAATGAGAGCAAAGGAGAGAAAGATGCAGAGAAAAATGTCAGACAATGAGGTGAATAAGGGGTAAAGAGGAAGATGGTGTGATTAGGATAAGGGGGAGGTAAGGTGGAGGAACTGGAGAGCAGACGTGTGTGTGTGTGTGAGAGAGAGAGAGAGAGAGAGAGAGAGCGAGCTTGTGGCTGGTTGCTTTGAAGACGAAGCGCATTTTAGGGAGTACAAGTAAGGAGGAGGAAAGTTGACACACAAACGGAGTCCTGCACAGTTTGAGGCGTGAAATGCAGCTGCTGTACAACACTTATTAGCCACTCGAGCTAGCATGTCTTCGCAGGGTCACAGTGGCAAAGCAGGCTAAGTCGCTGTGTAATCTTTGTGTTAACGAGAGATCATGTCATGAATATGCAGATCATACCCGCAACATGCCTTGATCTCCTCTTTCATGTTTCCTCAGTAGTTATGATGTTTTCCAGCCTATAATTGAATTACAATGTACTACAGCTGTCGTCTGACCAAAGGAATCAAAGGTATTTCTGTTTGCATTGTAGGAAAAAAGGCCTTTTTATCAATCACACTGAGCAGTGTTGATCCCGAAGTGTAAACTTGCTCCATCCTTTCTTTTCTTTTATATTTCTCTCTCAGTATGATCTTTTTGACTGTCAGTGTCTTTCTTGTCCAGTTGATTTCAGGAACCCACCCTCCCCATGCCGATCCCCCTCACACCACTATTTAGACCACCTTTGCCCCCCCGATCCCAGCCGTCTTTTTATTATTACCCCTTCCTCGCCTCATATTTTCTTTTAATATCTCACCTTTCCCCTCTCACTTTCTTTTCATTCTGTTGTTCTGCCGTCACTCCTCTCGTCACACACACACACACACACACACACACACACACACACACACACACACACACACACACACACACACACACACACACACACACACACACAGAGCCACTCCTCACTCACTCCTTCCACAGATCGCTTCCCTCCTGGGATTTCGCAGTGCTTTGATGAGTACTGACCTTCAATGGAAAAGAGTTCAGTTTTGCTCGAACCACACAGAGATTGCTCACTCCTCGGAGAACGTCCCGCGGTAACAAAAGTGCTATTCAGTCATGTTCAGTAATAAATGTAATGGATCGTTTATACCCAGTCATGGCTTCATTATGCTACTGCATGTCAGAGGGTATTTATTTAAGCAGGTATTGTGTAAGGAATAAGGAGATCCTTCACTGTGCTGCACAGGCACCTGTGGAAGTGAGAAAAAGGAAATAAAAAGTAAAATATACAAATGGAATAATTGCTGTCATTTTTCACTGAAGTGAAGCTACCTACCTCTTAAAACCTTGTGTTTGTGTTTGCCAGGTTTATTCAGTCTGTAGATTTCTGGAAATATATGTATTAAAGTGTTTTCTGCAGATAATGCCACATTATTGGTGCGCATTGAAAAATACTTTGGTGCGTGTTTGACTGAGGTGCCAGCATTTGTTTCAAGTCACTGTTGATGTTTTCAATAGACGATCGTAACAGGATGGTTCAGCCAAGTTTTATAAATCTATAGTCTTTAAATTGAGTTTGAACACTTTTCACTCACTAGTTTTCTCTCACTTATCGAGGGAGTCTTCTGCAGTTTTCTTACCTTGGAGTGACATTATTAATCTTTCTCCTTCTTGTAACCTTACAGTATTTTTCCTCCATACTCAATTCTGCCAAACTGCCTCCCCTCAACCTCATCCTGTTTTCTCCACACGTCTCGTCACTTTCTGTCATTTTTTTTTCAGTCAGCTTCTCCCTTCTCTTGTACTGCCACGATGTCCTTTCCTTTCAGCACCGCATTTTTAAGTTTTTGTGCTTCCTACTCGGAGGTCAGAATAGCTGGAGAAAAGGTAAAAAAGAAGCAGTCGGTGATGGTGCGAATGAGCATAGGGAGAGGGATTGTTGATGCATTTATATATATATATATATATATATATATATATATATATATATATGTGTGTGTGTGTGTGTGTGTGTGTGTGTGTGTGGGTCAGAGTGAGATAGAGTGTATAATGGGCAAAAAAAACAAAAAAAAAACAGAGGCAGCTTGTTATCTTTTCCCACTGCTGTCAGTTAAGACTGAATAAAGACAGTTGCTCTCTCAGCAAGGTATTTGTTCATCATGCTGGAGACAGAAAGCATGACGTCTTTCCATCGGGTTCAAACACTCGGGCTTAAGTGGATGTGAATATACCAATACCACAATAAAAAGGTGCTGAGATAAATTGGTTTGACCAGCTCATAAACAATCTCCACCCAGGGATGAATCTGGCAAATTCAAATCTGCCATGTAGCCTTTGGATGAGGAGATGCAGTGTTCTGACTGAGAAACTCACTCATATAACTTAAAAACATTTTTACCCCCATATATTACAACTAAAAGTTGCTGAAATTTGGTAAACTCTTGATTTAATCGTGCAAACTGTGTACAATACCTCGTTCAGTCGTTCAGAGGTCAGTTGAAATTAACTCACAATCATCCTGATCTGCTTGGATTGTGTCCAGTCGAACAGGAGTTTACTGACCGTGAGGGGATGGATTTCTACTTGATCTCTGACTTCTGTGCTGACAAGATTCAGTCGTGCCAAGCAGCGGATTGTCCGACCACCTCAATCCAGAGAAAGATGCGATACACAGGCGAATGGCACTTGAGCCGGGATAAGCGCTCCACTAAAGGCTTATGCTGGTGGACCCTTGCTCTTTTTTTCTGTTTTACTTTCAAATGCTCTCTGAAAAGCAAACTGGATCATGTGCGATTGAATCTAACAACAAGAGGTGTGGCTAAACAGTTCTTTACTCCAACGACCCCATTATATTTTGGACACAAGTTCCATATCTTAAAATGAGTATTTTCTCTCATCTGGCTGTGTTAAAATTTAGTACCACTGTTGTTGATTTGTTGATAGTTGAATAGACAGAATTAGTGGAGCTCTGCCAACAATCTGTGATTTATTACTGTAGTAGGACGACAGGATCTTTGCCACTCTTGCTGCATTTTGACGAGAAAAAACAAGATAACAGGATTTAGTCTGTCTGAGCTGTCTTGATGGATTTGGTCTTTTTTTTTTGTAATCATTTTTAGCATTTTTTTTTCAAAGATTTTTTTTCTTTAATGGTTGTTAATGTGAACTGAACCTTCCATATGAATTATGTAGCTTCAAAGTGGTTAGATTCCAATCAAAACTAAAAATAACCCAGACTAACTCTAAAGTGCCATGCATAATAGACATATAGAGATGGACTGACCTTGGTTATCACCCCCCCTGAAAAAAGTTAGCCTGATTAAATTGTAACTGCACTGCACAAAAAAAAAAGGATCAGAACATTAAGTTGAAATGGGAGATGCAGTGACAAACTTCTCCCCAACACACATATAACCTGAACCTGCCCTGTAGTGAAAATGACGTCCGCAGCCGTGTCCAAGTTTGCAAGAAACGAAACTGCTTGATTGACGATTCTTCGAGTCAGCTTCATGCATTCTGGTGATACTGTGTATGTGCATGTGCGTGCACGTTTCTATGTTTTCCAGTAAGACAAGGTGCCCTTGATCAGGTTATTTTGTACCACGGTTGTCTATGTGCCTGTACCCGGCTGTGCGTTCTGTGTGGGTGCGTGTGTGAAGTTCTCCCTTGCTTCCATCTGCTCTCTACAGGCTGATAATCATCTATCTCCCCATTAGCTGTCAGTCACTCTGTTCCCTGTTGACATCTCACTATCTGAGCAGCAGAGCTACATCGCTGCACCTTTACAGAGGTGAAATACATTACAGGAAATATTGTCTGTTTCCTTCAGCTTTCACATTAGTGCGTACTGTGGCTCTGTGCATGTGAAGCTGTGCATCCTTTCAGTACTTAAATCATGGCACAAATCCGAATTTTTTTTTTTTAAACGGAGTTCCCAAGACATTAACGAATGTAAAAATACTGATGATAATCCCCTAATTAGAAGTGGGAGCCAAGCAGAACTGGCATTGATGTTACAAAAGAAGTTTGTTTTTTCATCTTTTTTGTTGAGCTGCATGTGTGACTAATATCTTTACATACCGACACATGAATCGTCACAGTTCTGTTAAAAGAATGTGTGTTTTAGTAGATAATAGCGAGGCAAGATGGAAGATTAAAGAAAATGATCAGCGAGAGCGCTCCACATTTGGGATGCAGAGCTCGCCGCTTCTTCACAGGACCCGTGACACGATGATAAGTGTGCACACACTGATGCATGTGGAACGCAGCAAAACACACCTTGAGCATTTGAAATGACTGCAGTAGCGTGCACACCAGAGAAACGCCAGTCAGTCGTTTAGCTTCCTCGCGGCATCTTTTCCTAACAGCTTGAGCACGCTGCTCATCTTTCAGTTTATTCCAACTCTCTGTAAAAACTTTGTGAGGACCCAGTTTAACAGGTGACGCAAACAGACTAATAGAATCTACAGATAGATCTACAGCGGCGTGTTTGTTAACTCTTGAGTATGTAAATAAGTTGGTCTTATCAGTTCAATAAATCTGCCAGATGTACAAATTGAGAGCAACATGAAAGTCTCTCAAGATAAAAAGAAAAGATATGATCTTCGTACATTACCCAGCAGGCTCAATTTTATTTAACCTTATCCCCGTAACTCGCCGCATTCCTTCCCCCCGCTCAGTCTTTCTCCGCGTCCTCCATTTTCTTTTCTTCAGAAAAATTACATTTGGTTCTCGTGAAATATTTATGTCTCAGTCATAGTGCGAGAACCATGAATCATACATCTGAAAAAACTGAGCGCATGAAAGAGACGAACCGATGGGGAGACGAGTGAAGGGGAAAGGAACGGAGTGGATAAATGTAATGACAGCAGAAGCGGACGAGAGACGGGGAGAGTGTCAAAAAGGCAAGAGAGGCAGGGAGGACACGGGGCGAGCAAGCCATAGGTGTAAAGGACAGAGGGAGAGAGAGAGAGAGAAACTGGCAGGCGCATGAAAGGAGAAGAAAAGGGAGATTTCACAAAAGGAAAACAGTGTCTTGTAAAATGAGTTGCGCAGAGGGTCGGATCTGAGCCGGCATGACTGAGTTTGTCTGACGGATTCTTTGGTGAGGTAAAGTGCAGTTTAGGAATGACGGGTCCCTGGATTTCAGCAGAGCGTTTGCATTAATGTGCAGCTGCTGTGTCGGAAATTCAACCCCGGAGCAACTGAGAGGTCATGAGGTCATCTCACAACAGCAAAAAAATTAATCAGGAGAATTTTGAAGTTAAATCTTTTAGGTTTTGCATGATCAGTCACCACCATACAGCGGTAATGGATACCAGGCAAAACGCTTGTGCAACGTTGCAAGGGACTTGTATTAGAATCCATCCACAGTAGGCAGAGTTCAAACCTCAAACATCGGACTTGTAGATGGAAGGTACACTCTAGTCCAATATCCTCACCCCGTCACTGTTACCTTCAGCGTTCGCGCCGGCTGCTCCCTCCTGTCCCTTTAAGATCTGAAATATTTAAGATTCACCGTCTAAACACACGGAAAGATCGTCTGCTTTCTGAGGAGCAGTCCCAGTCACTGTTAGCCTCTTTTCTATGACAAATATCTTGTTATCACATTCCATTTTGACTTCTCAACAGAAGATTATTAGACTATGAATTTAAAAAAAACCCCAGTAACACTGGCTCACATGATGTAATCCTTCCCTTGACTCCTTTGCTAATAAAATGACTCTTTAAATTCAACGTGAGAACAGTCGAGATTATTGCTGCTAATAAAATGCTCCTGTTGACGAGATAATTACACCACGTTTATTTTCCTCTAACTAAAAGACGTCAACGGTAAAACACTCCCCAGTAATCTGGTTTACCTGTGGTGTCTGGTAATTGCTTGTGGTAGATCATTTGTAACATTTGAAGTCACGTCGACTTGTGTTTGATACAGCTTTAATAGTCTCCCGTTTTAATTTTTAAATCACACTTTATTGCAATAATGACGATTGTTTAAAGTTATCTTTGAATGTACCGAACTCCGTCGCTTGTCATATTATTGACTAAAGATGGTCTTGTTAGCCTGAAGGACATATTCGAGCCAAATTCGACAAGACGTGAAGGAAGTGCCTGACCGTTGCTAGAGAAACCATGAAAAATCTGTGTTGGTCTTCAGTATTTTTTATGTGAATTGTCTGAATCTGAATCTGGTTGTAGGCTTCAACAGTTGACTCCACATTGGATTTGTTCTCTTATTGTAGAATTATTTGAGGTTTTCATAATAGCTTTGATTTGTTCTCGCTCAGTCAACTTCTCTGAGGTTTGTGTGGATTTCCTATTATTTCAAGAGTAGACTGAGTAGGATTTGATGTTTCATGAAAACAAATAGACATGATGCAACAACAAACTCATTACATTTTCTCCCACAACACAGAGAAAGGAATTTTTATTATGTATTACATACAAGTTTTTCTCAACTTACATTTTATGGCAGTCGATGTTTTGCAGAAAATAAAAATAAAAAAATCAGAGTTTGCTTTTTTATCCATTTATCCACGGCCGATTTAGATGTTCAGTAGTTGGATTTGACCCAAAGTGAACATGGTTCTCTGTGGTTGTACCTCGACTTTTTTGTCGGAATAAATTGCCAGCTTTCATTCCTCTTCAGAACTGAGGTGTGTTTATGCTTTGAAATATATGTTTTAGAAATCGTGGAAGTGACTGTGTGTGTAAGGAACAGTGATGGACTGGAGGGGCAACACACATATACATAACATATAATCTGCTGTCAGATTATTAGTCAATCATGATAGATGTGCCACTTATAATGTGCACTGCAAGGGGAAAAAACAAAACAAACAGAAAACACATCTTTCTACATATTTAGCAGTGTATGGAGGCATGAACATTGTTTTGGGCGTGAATCCTGCAAAGACATATTTGCTTTTAAGAAAACTAGGAAGAAAATATACAAGAAGGAAGAAAATGACCATAATACAAACATGCCTTCCACACATGAGCGCATAATGCGTTTGAATGTTGAGTCTGTACTTATTCCATAGCGTGCTAAACATAGGAAAAAAAAGTGTGTGCAAGCTTTTTCTTTTTCCAGAGAAAATTTGTTGCTGATAAAAAATTCAGCACTGGAGCAAAGTGTTGGCTAAGTGACAGCAAAAACAAGATCTACTAGGAGCAAGTATCCCTCAAGTGTTACAAAAGACCTGCGTAAGCTCTTCCCCGATGCAGCAGGAAAGGGGGAGGAGGCCGGAGAGAAGGCCAGGTGAATCGGGGTCAGCGCTCGTCTTGCACTGAACCTTATGAGAGTTGATTATCCGCAGCCTTCACCCACACACAGGGCCTTGCCCGCATCTGTGTGAGTGTGCGGATGCATGTTTCCCTCTTCCCGTGTGTTGTTATTTACGCTGACATACTGTTGCTCCTGGTTATGTGCTCACCCTGTCCTCTCTCCAGTCCGTAAGTTAAAGGCAGATCAACAAAAGGCTCACATACACAACCAACATGAAACGCATCGCTCCCAAAAGCGAGGTTAAAGGCAAAACATGGCTGGGCGGAATGGTGTTTACTGCGAGCTTGTATAGTCTGTATGTATATGTCTGTCTGCTTTAGCTTCGCCGTTAGCGGTCTAGTACATGAGCGTGCATGTGCAAAAGATGTCTTGTACAGGATAAACACATTGTTATGTATCTCTTTGCATTAGCTTCAGTATTTATTAAGAATTGGGAAAACTTTGCAGTCTATTCCTGGACTCTTGTTTTTTGTCATTTCTGCCATGTTGGTAAATTACTTCACTGTTTCAAAATATCATTGAGAAGATGAATTAGAATTTTGGCTGTACATTGTCCCAACTTACATCAGCAGTCGAATTATTTGAAATACAGCCAAGAAGGAGAGCTGGTTAAAAATAAACTGCAGTGTCCCAGTTAACTGAACAGTAAGCTTGATTTTCATTTGTTCAGCATGTCCACAGTCTGAACACTCCGACACACACGTTTAATATATGTTTCACTGCTGTATATTTTGGCTCATAAAGAAAATTTTTAGCTTTTCCATCAACAGATTGATTGACAGAAAATGGATCATATTTCCTCATTAATGAAAACATGGGTTTATTTGTTAATGGAATTAAGCTTGTCTTGCAAAAACCAAATGAATTCTCCATTCTTCAGTAATAAGTATAGATGCATGGAAAAGCTACAGAATAAAAAAATCTCAAGCAGCATCTCCCACCTGTTGTGTTACTTATTACTTTTTATTTCAATGAAAACATTGGGGGGGTGTTTGATTCTTGCATTTTCCTGTCGGTGTTGCTTCTCCTCACCTGTGTGTAATATAATACGGGATAGACGTCTAAGAGAGAAATATTGCTCGGCGCTTGGATTTTTTTTTTTTTTTTTTTACGGTGTATTAAAAAGTAATATCATATATCAGCGGAAATCGATGGTCTCCGTGCTGCTTACGCCGCTCAAAACTTTTTGCTACCCAGTTGCAGTGACAAAAGGAGGCGAAGTTGGCAGGACTGTCCCAGCTGAGAGAGCCAATCCACTTCTAATTACCCCGTTCCCTTCCTTCAGCGAATTGCTCTCACGCAGAGGAGCAGAGGGGCCTTTTTTTTTTTTCTTTTTCTGTACGTCTGAAAGTCTCCACCAGCGAGCTCACTTATGGGAAGAGAGGGACGGAAGGAAGGATGTGCTAAAGTGGAACAGAATCCAGCTGAGAAAGCTGAGGCTTCATGAAAGTCGGTCCCATGTGGTTCCACTCATTCAGTCAGTCGAAAAATCTTCCAGCAGACCCTGAAAATCACACTTTTTTTTCTTCTTCTTACTAAAATGAGACAAGCTGCACCAAACCAAGGCTTTCATCCCATTTGACTGGGGTTATTTCGGGAGTTTTGGAGGTGATTTTTACTTTATTTTTTTCTCTCTCTTTCTCTCTTTTCTCATGCAGGGATCTCAGAGATGATTGGTGAATTGCAAAATAGTCAGTCCACTTCAGGTCAGAGCGCTAACACCTTGGGGAAAACAGTAGTGTGTGTAGCATTCGGTGAGGATCGCTCTGTTCTTTAGCCTCAACAGAGAGTTTTGTCTCGAGTTGCGCGTCGTAGAAAAGCAGCTGGCCTTCTTCCTCCAATCCATGCGAGGAGCTGAAAGTCCAGATATCTGACCTCGGACTGATCGCGGCCTCCCACATCAGAATAAATTATGGATATAAAAATAGCGCGGTGATTGAGTGAGTGGCAGATGGGGCAGCGCACCCAGGCCATAAAGCTGTTATGAGAGAGCTGTTTTAGACCTTGCTCTCACACTGGTTTCTGCTCACAGGCTAACCGTCAGAGTGTCAAACAGCATGAAATATGAAGGTGCATTAGAGGATATTGAAAGCTCGATTGCACAGCAGAGTGTGAAAATCGAGAAGCAAGCAGGAAAAAAAAAAAAAAAAACAACGCATGGAGTTGTGGAAATATTTGAAATGTTTGATGGCTCTTCTGTTATTTGGTTTTTTTTCTTCTTTCTTACTGGCTACATTTTAAATTCTGAATTGAAGTCTCGACTAACTCCAATAATACCCACTGCTGGAAGCCAGCAGTAAAATAAAAATAACTATTATACTTTTTAAAAAGGGCATTTAAATAAGTGTGTGTTTTTTTTTAAGAAGGGATTTAAAAGAGGGCCTGATTTGTGCCTGTGGGCTCGTTTCACAGAGACAGGACCCTGACAGTGAAAGGCTCTGTTGCCTCTGGTTTGTAGTTTGGCTCTTAAAACCATCAACACAAGCTCGCCAGATGAGCTCAGGCTACATTTGGGGTCAAAGAGAATCAAGCATTCAGTTATTCTTTCAGCAGCGAGCGAGTCCCGTCCCTCTCCCTGTGAGGAGCAATTACAGCCTTTAAATTAATTCTAAAATCTGCAGGTAGGCAGTGGAGTGAAGCTAAAAGTGGGGGTGATTTGTGGGAGTTATCTGTAAACAGGCCAGCAGCAGCATATTGAAATCACTGGACTTTGGATGAGTTTAGGTTTTTTTTTTTGCATAATGAGAGCAACAGAGAGTTACAGCGATTTTATTTTCATACGATTTCACTGGTCTCCCCTTCATCTCCAGATCATACTTTAATTTTAAGGTACTTCCTCTATTCACAAGCGATTCTCATATATGCTCCTGCGGCTTCCTTTATTATTCTATTTTCCAGTATCAGCGGCTGCCTGTGGGGTCAGGAGAGAGGTGTAAAAGTTGTAGAGGAGACGTGGGCCCGAGAGCCAGAATAGCAGCACAGAAGTAAAGATACACCAACAGTTCCTTCTTCTTTTTCTTTTCACACTCCTACATTAGGAGAGAGACTCACTGTCGCTTAATAGTGAGCAAAGAAATTCTTTTGTTTGCAGGTTCTAACTGAGGTAACCTGGTTTTATTTAAATGTTTCTATAACCTTGTAATCAGAGTAGACAGTGTTCATATACTAGTATAATATAGCAAAACACAGTCGTTCTCCACGGTTTCCTAACTGAGGCGTTTACCTTGAAAAGCTGGGAACATCAGGCGCCCTTCATGTGGATCACATTTGGGAGAAGCGGATGTGATTTTTCCCTCTGGCTGTTTTGGTTTGGTATAAATAAAAGAATACTGCTTTTACCCATAACTCACTGATATCCAGCAGTTAGAGAGGAACGTTTAATAAGAAGGCTCATTATAATAAACGCAATAAGTTATTCCACCTGGTCTGAGCTTCATTTTTCTACTTGGATCTTTTCTTTTTTTTTTTTCCAAAATTGTTTAAAACTGTGGACTGATTGAAAGTCTCAAAAACTGTCAGCTTGTTATGGGTTGAAAAATTATTTTCCTGTTGTATTACATGATCTGTGTTAACAGCAGCGCGCCGTGGTGTTTCAGTCAAGGCCAGCAGGAACAAAATGACACTTTCTCACTACAGACTCGGTCAATTCGTTCCTCCGTTTAGAGTTTTCATGCTCTTGCACCTATTTATTTATTTCTTTTTTAAATTGGGGGAGAGAGTCGGGACACGTTTGGTAGCAGATGCGTCATCCGTGGTGAAAACGCCAAAGGGAATCCGTAATGAAACTCATCCCAGTTACAGAATTTGCGGCGACCGCTCAAATAAGACGTTTTTCCTCCTGTGCGACGCCGACTTTAATACTTCATCGCGATCTAAACAGTGAAAATTTCTCTTCTGCTCTTTGTCATTCCCGTCTGGAGGCGACATGTGAAGAACTGTGATTCTTAACAGGTAGTGAAGATTCATCTACGCCAGCGTTATTAGTCATTTCAGTGTCCTCATTCACACTGTATTAACTCTCCATGCACTCAAAACACAAGTTGGTTTCCTTCTATCAGCCCTGTGATGCTCTTTAATGGTTTTGGAAACTGCACTCAGGGGAACAACACACATAACAAAGCAGAGCGCCGCGCCATTATACTAATTTCACTTTCGCTACTCGTTCTGCTCTCTCACTCTCGTTCGCCCTTTTTTTTTGTGTGTGTTCCTTCCTCTGTGTGTGTGTGTCAGATGAGATTCATGTACCTGATCTATTTAGGAGAGTGGGCGACGGTGGAGACTAAGGCACTCAGACACATCCTGCAGGCGGAGACTCTGTTTAAAAAACAGATACACACATGTGGCCTGTAAGCATACAAATGACAACACACACACACACACACACACACACACTGGAATTGCAGAGCTATCTTTGTGGGGACTTCTCATTGACATAACCTTTTTCTTAACACTCACCATCACATCCAGCCTTCACCCTGGTTTTGACTTTGACATAATCATGTAACCTTTGACTCAAATCCATATATTGACCGAAGGACTCTTTAAAACCTGCATGTTAGAGTATTTTGTTCCCTACAAGTGTGGAGTGCTCTCAGACCACAGACTCCAAAAAGAGGGTAAATCGAGAAGTGCACACACACACACAGACAAGTTGTACCCATATTACCTTCCAGGGACGTTGCTTTGGCTTACATTCCTTTCCTCCAGACTAACTCTGAACTTAATCCTCACTACTGCTTCCCTTCCCTCTTTACTCTCACCCCTAACCACAACCTTAGTACAACCCCGAAAATGACTTCATTTAATAATTTTCCTTGAACATCCCCCCCTCCGATTTATTCCCCTACATCAAGTCGGTTTGCTCACACGCACAAAGATGTGCAAGCCTACATGATTAAATGTTTTGCAAATCTTGCATTTGGCAGGCATGACTACTTCACTCATTATTTTTGAATCAAATTCATAAAAATTACATTTTTTTTAGGAACTAAGTTCAAAAAATTGTTATGTGGAGGACTGTGTATTTTTCATATCACGCGATGGTTTTGAGGAGGATTTTATGAATCTTGGCGTTCTTACATGTGTTTGGTTTGATGATGAAGGGCACTGTTGATGCTCAAAGGGAATTTTTCTATTTACTTTCCTTTTCTACACGGAGGTGAGAGGTCAGCAGTGGTTACAGAACACTGCCTCCGGGTATAGTAGATGATCTGTATTTCGATCAAGGCAATGTCAGCATGGAGGATGCTTGTTTTGAGAAAAAAAATATTTTGCAATTAATATTCCATGTTATTGCACGCTGGGCTTTGAATGCGTAGCCTAATTGCGCTTTCGATGGATAAATCATTCTCATCCTTGGGTTTGCAGAATCGAAGTATTTCAAACGCTCTCAAATGAGCAGACAACAACAAGCAAGCAATTTACCCTGACATTACCAGTATGGTGCTTACAGAATGGATAATGCCGAGACGCACAAGATACTGATGCAGCAAAACTCGCAAAAAACGTGGAGACAGAACTTTTAACACCGAGCAAACCACAATGACGGACAGATACAAACACCCAGTGGTACTATGCTTGCTCGTACACGGACCAACACAAAATCGCATCCAGAGGTGCCATTACTGAGCGGCGAGCCCGAGTCAGGGCAGTGTGAGGGTGTTATATAACCAGACTGCCCAAGCACGGCTAAGCATTTTTATCTGGGCTATAACAACAACTCTATTTGGAGGGCTGTGTGTACGCGAGTGTGTGCAGAGAGAGGGGAGAGTGGGGTGTTATGAAATCAGCTACATGAGAAAAAGTACAAAAAATTTTGTTGAGCATGAAAGAAGTGGAAAAGAAAATGGGAGCGTGTAAAATAAAAAAAAATTAAAAAAAATGAAATCAGAAAAGACACTGGAGGGTTTGTGAAAGTGCGAGCAAATAATTGTTCCACACTTCAGCGTACAGTTAGAGTACAATCTGTGTGTGTGCATTTTATACTAATGAATTAATTAAAGTGAATTAGGTTACTGATCTGGTTGCTTGACCCATTGCTCGAGGTTCGTTTGCAAAGTGCAACGTTATGTAAGGTCTTGAATATATTGTCTGTTGTTGCCGTTCGGGTCCACGGAACTCATTTTTTTAGTGTTTGTTGGAACTGAAATCAAACCATTGGTTGATTGTTTTTTCCCACCACAGACTTGAAGCTTATATTCTGTAATTATCTAAATCATCCATCCTACACATAAACACGTTGTTCAGTTCCTATAGACTTAAGGGGAGTAATTATATAGAAACTGTAGGTGGTATGTGAACCTTCACCGTATGGTAGGACCTGACTCTGTGTGTGTGTGTGTGTGTGTGTGTGTGTGTGTGTGTGTGTGTGTGTGTGTGTGTGTGTGTGTGTGTGTGTGTATATGTGTGGGAGCTACGATCCTTGTGGGGATCAATAGTCTAAAATCTTCAACTTCACATATTTTAATGGTTTATTGCAATAAATACAAATGGTAGGATTAATTTGTGTTTGGTAAATGATTCTGTCCTTGGTAATAATTCCTGTACTCCTTTAAAACTCTATTTCAAATTGAAACGGTGTTTTGTAAGGAACATTTATTTGTGGGATGGGTTGAGCAAAACCCCTTTCTCTTCGCTGCTGCTAGTGACTCTTGTTTTGAGCTTGTGGGAAGCTCAGGCACCGACAGTCAGGCGCTGACTGGCACCTCTCAGCGTTGAAAGAAATCCAGATGAAACCACAACCTGTGGCAAATTCATAACTCCACCATCCGCCTCCACGACAACACTCACCTCCAGACAGCAGAGTTTATCTGAGACTACCTGCAGGATTCGAGGGTTTAGAGGATGGAGCGGCCTGCCAGCAGTCCTGACCTCGGATCCACTGGACACTTGTGTGACCAGCGGGAGTCGGAGTGACCAAAACAACCATGTTGGCCGACTTGCGATACATTCTGGTTGAAGAACGAGATCTATCGCCGGTGAGCAGACTGCTGACCGCCATGAGGTTCATCCGCATGCCACCGAGGCTTCTGTTGGTTTCATGAGTAATTTGACAAGTTTTCAATCCAAACTGCCAAACAAGAGTAAACAGTCACAGTTTGTGTTTGGCAGGGACGATTTGGGAAACTTTTCATTGACAACACAACACACACACAAATTCCTACTCCTTTTAAAGTCTTGACTATTCTTATTCTATAAATTATATAAACCCTATTTCGCTATAGAGAATAATTGCCCTGCTCGCTGCAAGCTTGTTAGACACTCAGCTGCTTTTTCAAATCCCCATTATCAAAATGGATATCCTTGAAAATAATCCTGAAGTTTGAGGTACAATAATTATATAAGCTATACCCACTTTAAAGTGCTGGCCCTCATGTGGTTTCTAGGCAAGCATGAATACATTTATTCAAATGGAGTGGATGTGTTCAAGGAAAATTGACATTAATGGTAATGAAAAGGTTTTTTTTTTTTTTTTTTTTTCCAGTTTTGATTTTCCACTCATACCTTCCATGTAATAGATTTCCTTTTTCATTAAAATTTCTCTCAAAAAATAATTAGCAAATATAACCCGCAAAAGTCCAAATACTTGGAGAATAAATAAACACATTTTGTGCCAGTTGTACCGCATGATGATGCTTCCTGAGCACAGATATGTAGAGGAGAGAATTTTGGGGAAAAAAAGGAGTAAAAATATGTGAAAGAAAGCTTCAGTAGGATGGCACATGCTTCTCCTGTTCACAGATTTCCATCCAAACTGGGAAAGTGGAGATTTTCTGAGCTTGTTGAAATATTTGTCAAGTCACTTTTTTACCGTCAGAAAGCTGCAAAATGGTGCAAACTGCTCAATTTATTATGGTAACTGGCAGGAAAAGTGGTGACTCATAAAACCATCGAAGTATAGAGGACAGCAAGAGATGGAGAGATAAGGAAGAAAGGGGGAAAAAAGAGGGATGAAGCTGAAATAAGAAAGCTGAATAGTGTTGTGGTGCAAGGTTTTGTGTGTGTGTGTGTGTGTGTGTGTGTGTGTGTGTGTGTGTGTGGCGACAGGCTGAATGGCTGTCCCAGATACCCAAATAAGTCTCGTCACATAATTCTACATTACAATTACTTAAGTCAGCAAGGATGAGATTCCCTCTCTCTCTCTCTCTCTCTCTCTCTCTCTCTCTCTCTCTGTCTCTCGCATACACACACACACACACACACACACTATCACCTCAGCTTCATCATCTGCCACTCTCATCTCGGATGCTTCATCTGCCTCTGTATTGCCGGCCCGCAATCAAACCATGACAAACAGACACAGACGTAAACATGCATGTAGATTAGATCTACAGATAAAATGTGTGTCTCTTCCTATCTGCAAATCACCAACGGGAAGATCTCACGTGGTTTCCACAGTAATTACCGTTCACGCTGTCTGCGGCTTCGGCACACTCGTGCTGTATGTGCGCTCGCTGCGTGCAGAGCTCGCGTGGCGCACGCTGTCGAGGCAGACTGATCCGCAGCAGGCGTCCTTTGATTGCGTTATTGAAGTGCTGTAATTCCCCATGTGCAAACATTTCACCCACACACAGCCGCACGCGTGGTCAATTAACGCCTCGGCCTCCCTCTGGCGTGCAGAGGGCGACGTGATGGCGTAGGAGCAGTGAAGCAGTTCACAAGAGGACTGCGTAGATGCTTATTAAAGTTTACAATTGAAAGATATGCTTAATGATCAAACGCACAGCCAAATGCACATGACGGCCTTTTCCAGTGTCCCATGTGTAATTCATTTTCACACTTTCTCAGTCTTTCTGACAAAAAGTTGAGTCTCTCTGGTTCATTAATTTTCAAAGAATTGTCAATATTTATCTGTAATCCCTGCCATCAATAAGCATACCAACAATCTCTGAGAATCTCATCAGTTTTTTTTTTTGATGAAATCTCTTCCTTTGTGGAAGAGCCTGCTACACAAGACATTCCTGCACAACTCTATTCTGAAGTTAAGTTTTAAGAAGTTGTATCTAAATGGAGACTTTCAAGCTGAACGTGGCAGTGATTCTGAAAAAGTCGATCTATTCATCTGTCCCACTTATGGTTGCGAACCCACAGAAATGTTTCTTTTAGGAGCCTTAAATCAAGCTTTTAATTGGCCGGGGTGGATTGAGCTGCCAGAGTGTCTCTATGACGGCAACCATTCAATCTGCTGAAATGTCGCTTCTTTCCTTTCTTGCTTCCAAAACTCAAATTTGGTTTAATTAGTCAGCAAACCCAGAAGTAGAGAAATTCTATCAGATGGAGAGCATTCATGATTTGAAACGAGGTGGATAATTGGTGAGTCCATAAAAGCACAGACGAGCAAATGGGGAAAATGATGGAGTAAAAAGATGGTGGAAAAAGGCAGTGTGTATTATCCCTGTCTCATCCCTGTGCGCTCAGCTTAGCTTGGCTCAAACGCCAGGGCAATTAATTACCTGCAGGCACATTACGGACACCTGCAATGATTTATGGGCCCTTTTATGGAGATGCACAACAGAGATAGGTCAAGTTTGGGATAGAAAGGAAGGAGTGAACAAAACTGTGCTCCAGCACTCGAGGCCAACGAGTTAAAGAACTAAATCCATCATGAACCCTACCCAAAATGTATTTTCATTTAATGGACGTTAGACACAGCTGTGTTAAAAAAAAATCTGCCTTGAACATAGACACACACACACACACACACACTCGCGCTAGCCTACATTGGGCTGTTGTTGCGTGTTTTGTTGCTTGTGCCCATGGGCTCTTTTCTCCCTCTGTTCCCCTCATCCCCAGTAGAGAGAAAGAAGTAGCAGAAGGGAAAAAAAAAAGCTTCATCTTCATTATTTTCATGTTGCGCAGAACTTTACTTCATCCATTATGCCTGCGTGAAAGATTTAGTCTGCAAGACAATGAATGTGCAAAAAAAAAAAAAATGAAGAAATTTTTCAAAAGGATGTTCTCAATTTAATTTGTACAAGTTAAGTGATTTAGCCAAAGCTCTCACAGATAAGTGGAGCAGGTAGCGCTGCTTCGGCGTGTTGCTCAAGGACGCGCGAAGCAGTGGCTGCTGGGGATCAATCCTGTTGCCGTCAGCCAGGACGGACCTCCTCGGGCGTCTAACGTCCCGCCGGAAGGGCGGTGTGAGGGGGCTTCTCAGTGGTTCATGCAGGGGAATATCTTTTGCAAGGCAGTTTTTTTGGAGCCAGATATCACTTTGTTAAACAAACAGAAACCCAGCCGAGGGCTATCTGTTCCGAGCTTATGTAAGTGACACTTATATAACCAGACAATCATGAATTCAATGTTTTTGTGCGACCCCGTTTCATTTTATAAATAATAAGGTAGCCTGATGATCAAACTAAGGAACTGTAGGAGGACTCACGAGTGAGAAAGAACACAGAAAAGACAGACACAGTCCTGTCTGAGAAGAAAAGTGATGGATACTTTGACGAGACTAGTCAACTAAAGGTTAAGCACAGAGCCGTCAGCATAATCCCAGGTCCTCGTCGCAAAAGGGCTGTAACCGAGTTGGAAGTGATGGCGATGCAGTTAAAGTCAATCTGTATGGCTTTAAAGCTCTTAGTGATATTACACCCAGAGGGTAGTAATCATGCTCTCCCAGCAGATCAATACGACTTCACATCACTTGGTGTCTACAAAGTGCACGAGACAGCGATCAATGACACCTTTTTTTTCAGTTAGAATGAACTGGTGGTGTTTTTTTTTTTTTTTTTTTTCTCTGAAACTTCAGTTAGGGTAAGAATGACATTTTTAAAAGATGCACAAAGTTAAAATTTCTTTAAAAAGTGTTTTTGGCTAAATTTAGCACCGCTGCTGCTCGTTTAGGAAGCTCCGTCATAACAGAAGCTGTGGAGGGAACAAAAAACCGGCAACGAGGCAACGTCTCTGTGATCTCAATCATCCATAAAAAAAATCTGATTAATCCAGACAGGTCACACTCCATCCTGTCTTGTATCTGGAGGGTCATGGACATCCTGTTTTATGGAGAGATATTATATTAAACCATGTGCTATATTACTTCCGTTATGATTGGAAGCAAATCTACTAATCATGACGCTAAACCTTTTTGATAGGAAAATGAATTAAATGGCACTGAGTAAACTTCCCCTCTGGGATCAGCAAAGCCTCATCTTCTGAAAAGGGTTGTGATTCATCCTGAAGGACATAAAAATTAAAAAGTGTTTGCAATCTGGCTCTTGATGCTGCTCGAATCCTCCTGGAGCTGCACACTTTTTGGCTCCCTGCTGTCAGAAACAGGTACGCTCACAGAGCCGCGGCGTTTCACACGCTGCAGACTCACAAGAGAAAGACAATTCCTGCCTGATGGCAATTTGCTTCCCGCGGTTCACTTTGCCGTCATTACTGGAGCATCCTGCGACGACTGCAGCTCGGTCATACTTAAAATACTGGTGACACTTGAGGCACATGGCCTCATTTTGTGGTAATTACTTTTAATAATTATGCCTTAACATTAGCTTTGGCACTTTCCTGACATTTGCAATCCATCTTGAATCTAATGTTATTGCAATGTAATGTCTTTTAAATACAGGCAAATGCTTTGCATCTATTGATCTTCTATTTTTTATTTATTTAATTCACGATCCCAGCTGACTATGCGTGAAGGCAGAATACACCTTAAACAGGTCATCAGTCCATCACAGGACAAACACAGAGAAAGACAGTCTCACACACTGATGCTTATGCCTACGTGCAATTCATCAACACCGACAGGCTATTCAGAGACACCACTGAGCCATAACTGCATGTTTTTGGACAGATTCTGCACAGAAAAGCCCCCCTCTCCTTCCTTTGTAGTGTAAATCACTGCAACACTGCCTCAAAAACTGCACTCTGGTTTTTAACATCAGAAATGTTCTGACTTCTCAGGTGGTTGTTTGTTGGACCTGACTGTCTTTATTTAGGGTTCATCAATCTCTTTTCTTTTTTAATCTGATAAAGTGAGCATAGTTTAAATACTCACTCATACACTTGTGACGGAGACATGAATCTCAAACTTAACTGTAGTTTGTCTCCTACTCAAGATTTCCCTTTTGGTAAATGAGAGTTCCTGTTTTGTTTTAAAGCTGACAAACCAGCAACAGCATGATTGCACCTACTAAGAGACCGAATACTCTAATACCTTCATTACAGAAACTCCAAGTCAAACCATCAGGAAGACATAAATGAAGAAAAAAATACAGAGCAGAGGTTCACCCACACACACTAACATAGAGGTACACTGGGATTTGTTATTTTATGGCCCATCTGGTTCATCACATTCATAAATCATTACAAACGTGAAACAAGTAATGAATGTGTGAGAACACAAAGACAGCCCACTGATAAGTTCAGCACCAAGCAATTTATACGTACCAGGGAAACATCTATTTTGTGCTAAATAGACGTCCTAACACACACACATGTCCTCAAACCCCAGTGTATACGTTTGGTTCAGAAGTGACCACTTGAGTGTTCAAAATGCAGAAATGAAGCCTTCATGTGTTTTATTATTTGTATTTATATATCTTCAGATGGCCATCCAATAACTCTTTATCACATTTAAAAGGGTTGTGTAATTAGATATAACTGGTTTTAAGTTCTCCATACATTGCATGAAGGTTTCATATCTGAACCTAACAAAGGTTCTGAGAGCTTTTAGTGGCACTCAGTCGTTGAGCGATAAAGGAATGAATCATTGCAGCTCCTCATCAAAAAGAAAGGAATTTTTAACAGATAAAAAGCTTTTTGTTTTTTTGCATTTCTATACTTACTGAATCAATCTAACTCTTGGATGTAAAATAGATTCTTTTGCCACTTTTGAAGAATTGTGGTTATTGCACAGCCATTAGTTTGTCACCGTTCATCTGAATTTATCAGTTTTTTTTAAAACTGTGCGTTACTTTTCAGACACATCTGGAGAACCAACCAGCTAAATCCCATTTTTGAAATGAATGTGACGGCATTCACGCTTCAAAGGCTCGTCTTAAGGCGAATGCCTTTTGTGTGAACAGGCGAATGATAGGAAGTTATTGTGAGCGCCACGATGGTACTTTGATCTCTTTTTTCCCCTCCTAATAATCAGACCCATTTTTGCCTCTCTCATCTCCTTTAAAGTACTTCAGAATAATTAGGAGATCCGTTGGCAGGGGTGAGGGTGAGCGAGTGAGTGAGTGAGTGCATGTTTGAAGGTGAAATAGGTTTAAAGATTCCCATTGGATATATATATATGTGTGTGTGTGTGTGTGTGTGGTGCAGAGCTGTTGATAGGAGAGCCTGTGAGGAATGAGTGAACTTAAACATCCACTGCAGTGGAGGGATAGGGATACACACACACACACACACACACACACACACACACACACACACACACAGAGGCAGGACTGGGGAGAGCTGACCGCGCCAATTGTTTGTCTCCTTGAATCTAATGAGGGATGAGTTGGTGAGGACCAAAGGGGAGAGCGAGGAAACGGCAGAATAAATGAGCGCTCTCGTCTCGCCTTCTCTTCTCTTCCTTTCATCTGCCCCTCCACAGAAGAAGAAGACGAAGAAGAAGAATGATCTGCCACAAGTCTTTTTTGTCGAACCGGCTGACACAAACACATGTGCGCGTGCACTCAGACACACACACACACATTTGTTGCCTTGATTTGTTGACAGATGCGATCTGATTTCAATTACTAGCCCTCTTCTCTGCCCCCGGCTGTCTCCTCCTAAACCACATCTAGTGAGGTGTCCGCTGCAGTTTTGAAGTAAAAGCTTGGTGCAAATGGTGATGAGTAAGCTCTTGGTCTTTGATCTCACAAGGCTATTAAAGATAAAAAAAAAAAGTAGGTCAAAGGGCAACGGAGAAGAAACGAAGGGAGAGAGGATGGGTAAATGTAGGCAGATCGAACAAAGAAGAAATAAGAGGCCATTCCAGCTCTTTACCGATCATTTTAATGTTGAAATTCCTTTCTGTCCAGCTGTGTTGAGAGACTTTATATGCCTGCTTGATTTAATAAAATAAATGTCCCTCAATGCTTTTGTGCTTTTAATATCAAGTGGCACAAAGCGGTAATTTTAACTACAGTTCGTAGTCAATCATCGTTTCATAATCTTCTCTGAGATTCATCTGTAATATCTCAACTTGAAAAAAAATAGGCTTGGGTGTCATAGACCCTCTCAAAAGTGACATAATTTTAAATACTACTGACACAAAAAAAATGGAAGCTTTTCTATAGAAGTCGAACTGCCCGTCATTCCCAGCTGATATGCTCATATGATGGATAACAACATGGAATTGTAAAATATTTGCACATAATTGAAAAACCATGATGCCAATGTGGTATAAACGTGGGCATATTTGACAGTCAGTAGCTAAATTTCATAAATACACCTGTGGATACAGACCCTTACCCTTACCCTAACAGAAAAGACCAACAATATGCATGAAAGGAGAAATCATTTCTTAGGGGAGAAATATCTTTGTCACAGAGCAAAAAATTTGTTTAAAATGGTGAAAACAGATGATATAAAATGAATATAGTGAAGAACGGTTTGGAATTGGAGGAGGAAATGTGGCAGATGGTGACTGCAGCTATAATCCAAATTGCCTCTTAATGTTCTGTTCGACTCAAATATTCCCCAAAATACAAGGATAATAAACACAGCGCGAATATCTCTCTGCCTTCTCTGTCACTTGAGCTTATTAGTGCACAGGCCTCTTGCAAAACGAGCACAGGAGAGGAAAACTTCAGATTTATAATTGTATGAAAACAGTGACTCATGTTCTTAGTGACTGTGAACGCGCTCTTCATAAAACTGCCATACAAAGCCCTACATCTGTGGTGAAAATTACTCACTGCTGTATATTTAGGTTTATGACTGGGAGCATGTAGTTTTCTTTTCAGCAAAAATTAATTAGCTACAATTTCCACATTATTTTATGTATGCTGTTTTTAACTACAAATATTTTCTGGCTGAGTATCAACACATTTCAGCAACAGACTTCAGCAGTCACGTGGCTAGAGTTAGGGGTTATAATTTGCTTTTCAGATGATGCAAAACATGACAGATGTGATGGACTGAAGGACCCTGAAATCCCCTTTCAACTGGAGGTTGATGGACGTTCACACCACTGAGAATAAACCTCCCAGTAACCAGAGACGAGTTCATCTATTTTTATACCAGGTCATTAATGAGCGCATATCTGAGGTGATTTATTTTTTAAATGTCACTTTAAGTTCAATTTGACAAATAGTGTATGTTTTAGAGCTCTTTACTTCCAACCTTTTTGAAGGTTCCTGCTTTCAAAGCTAAAATTCGACATCATTTTGAGGCCAGACATGGTGCTGGACTCGTTCATATCAAAGTCTAACCTCTGAAATAGATGTGTGAGGCTTCGTGTCCAAAGCCAAATCATGACATTTCTGTAATAACACAGGCCTGTGGCTGTCAAAAGAAATTCTCCAGTATAATAGTGAAGTAGTTCAGTGAATACAAGGCTGATGGGAGAGGCAGAGGCGTTGACGTTGCAGTCTATTCAAACAAACAATCTGACATTTCTCTGTTTTTGTCAACTTCAAACTCAGAGCAGTTTGAATGTGTGGCACTCCATGTTCATGTGAAGTGGCCAAAACACCCATCTGATGGCAAACGAAATATCTCTGAAATGTCTTCTTTTTGCCACCCAAACACCAGACTAACCAGTGAAAATGGTATTCTGACCGAAGGAGGATATATATGGAATTGGCAAGAATAAGTTAGTTTTTAGAATGTTTTAAACATAAAATAAGACACTTATCTCATTTAAAACACCATGATTAACATAAATAACTACAACCACAGTTGCACAAAAAGGCTGGGACAATGGATGCAGTTCAAATAAAAACATGTGCAATGATTTTTCAAATTTCGTGTCTCATTGTTAGATCAATATGGGTGAATTTGGAGTAGAGTTTTCTATCACGTTTTATACTTGTCCAAACCTTTCTGGAGTTGGTTTTGTGAAAATGCATACAAGAGGAGACCATTTGTAAACGTTTGACGGACTCAAATACAATCATGTACTAAAAGCGAAAGGCAAAGGTAATGATGTATAATCCTGACAGTTCGCCTTATTCCCCCCTATCAGCTTTGATAAAATCTTCACATTTGAGACTACAACTGTTCTTTTAACAAGGATGGAGGGAAAAAAACAAGGTTTGTTGCTGGAAAGCATGATAGCCATTTTTCTTCTAATGATAAAAGCGGAAATCGATTTTACAACAAGATCAGAGAGACACAGTCTGTTGTGCATGATGTGAATTGTGACAGGACAGCAAGCCTTGTGAATGGTGAAATTTTATTCTAGTCGCTCTACAGAGAGAGAGAGAGAAAGAGAGAGAGAGAGGGAGAAATAGAGAGAGAGAGAGAGAGAGAGAGAGAGAGAAACAGTGCCACTGTACAGAAGAGCTCTTGTGAAATTCACACAAAAAATATTGTTTTTACTCTTTATCATTTATAATTCTCCATGATGATGTATTCCCGTATGAATTTACAAGCGATGTATACAGGTGTCATTTCTAAATATATTCAAAATAGTTCCTTAAAAGTCTTTGAGGAAGTATTAGTTTAAAAAAAAAGCTCTATTCTTACAGCAAACCATAAAGAAAGAGGTCTTGTATCTTTGGAGGGATAGCAGACTCAAAGTAGAGGGTTGCTTTTTTTCTTTTTTTTTCTTCTATCTTCTTTACATTTGAAGTCCTGACTACACATGAAGGAGAGGGAAGAGAGAAGCAGAGCTGGTGATACAGTAATTCTCACCTGCCACTGGAGGAAGAGCAAGGAAGTCCCACCGAACCGAGCCAAGCCCTGACCCCTGACCCGCAACTCTGTTGGGCAACACAGGCCTGATAATGGCCCGCCATCCAAAGAGGAGGCCAGGTCCTCGCCTTCTCCCCCCAAAACAGCAGCAGCATCTTCGTCGTGTTAACACAGATAATTTTTTTTTTTTTTCCTCTCAAATATGTATATACTCACACCTGGTATACAACGCATTAGTGATCATAACATCATAACAAAAAATTACAAACAAAAAAAAGAAACATAAAACATTAAAATTGTTACATTTGGGGTTGCATGCCATCACCTCATTATTTATCATTAAATGTAATTAAAATACATTTTTGCCATTAAAAAGAGCAGGGTTGTCATCACAAGGGTTTGTCTGAAAGTGTGTGTCTGTGTGCGTGTGTATGAACGTAAAACAGCATCAGTTTACATGACAGTTCTGTAAAAGTAGAACAAATTCAACAAATCGTCATGAGTTCATAAAACGCAAGGGTGCCATCTGATATTTTTACATGTGCATATTGTTCACTTGTCAGCTCACGCAAGCAGCATGTGGAGATAAATATGATAATAATAAATAGGCAGAAACGATGCAAAAAAAAAAGGACACATGTTGCTCATCAGTCAACATTGGGTAAGCCGATTGGGAAGCGAGAAGAGGTTTGCTGCAGTTTTCCAAAAGTACAAAAGGTTGATATGACAGTAGATGTCAGAGATGGAGCTTCAATTGAAACACAGTGTCTAAATGCAGGCGACTGCAATTAAAAACCATGAAGAGGAATGAGGGAGAGAGAGAGATTTCCATTAGTATTCCTATTTGGGTAGCCTTTAGATGTTAGATGTTGAAGAAACATCCGTCATTCTGCTAAAGATTGCCCAGTTGTGCTTCTCCCAACACACCGCTAAACTGAGAACAATCCTAACTCCCTCCACCACCCCTTCTTTCCCTCCTCTTCCTCTTCTTTCTCTCCATTACCTTGGTTGTAAGAGTTCAGGCAGAAAGCCGAACTGGAAGACCTTGGACTGGTAAACATCAAAAGGACAAAAGTTTGATACCGCTTCTGTGGCCGCTTATAAATTGTGTTCTTTTTTTTTTTTTTCTTTTTCCTTTTTTACTTCTATATTTCTATAAAAAAGTAAATGCGGCACACACTATGTTCTGTTGCTACCTTTACAGTTCCCGCAAAGCACAAAGAATCATCCTGAGGTATTTTATTTGACACAATTTGGTATGTTGTGAACCCAATCAATCAAGCAAATCACTCAGTTATGATGGCTGTATGACGTCTTGTGACTGTACAGTTTGTACAGGATTATGCTACAAAACATGTTTTGTGGGCACACGTGTACAAGGAAGCATATGTATGTGCAAGCCTTTTCTGCAGTGTTTTTAAAAAATAAATAAATAAATAAATAAATAAATGCATAATCAATGGAATTAGGAACCAAATGTTTTGGTTATATCGTCAAGCTTACCCAAGTTCACCCATACACACATACACACAACTATCTCCACTTTGAGATGGATACATGATTGATGGGGACACAGTTGTGGAGTCTTCTTGCCTCCATCCGTCTTGTCCCACCCACCCTATCCTACAGCCCACCCAAGCAACGCTGTGATGGTAAACTAGATCCGTCTCGAGTCGGGTTCGTGTCCGCCTGACCCCTGAACAGTTCAACAGTGGGATCATCCAAAAAAATATATATATATCTCAGCACAAGCCCCAGGTAGACTGCTGTGGTTCAGTAGCACATAGCATTGCAGCTGCTGGACCGAACAAATAGAGTTTAATGCTACAAAAAATAAATAAATAAATAAATAAAACACAAAGAACCGTGAAGTGGCTCCATACCTATACAATGCTCCAGTGATGTGTCATGTTGATGGAGGAAGGGAAGAAGGAAGGAATCAGTGTTTTTAATAGTTAATACCCTGTTTCTCAGTGGCAGGGAGTTCAAAAGAAGAAAATACATCAGTGCACACCTCCGACAAGGTCAGGGTGGACACAGTTGTCATTTCATCTTTCTTTTCTCCCTTGTGTATCTCCTTTTGCTCTCTTCCCTTCCACCATTGTTATGTTCTTTTGCAGCCACAGCATGAGACAGTTTTACTAAGCACAAAGGTCATAGCTTCGATTGTACAAATATCCATCCACCACATCTGGCAAGACACAGCCCCTTTCAAAAACATATAAAAATATGTGTCTGAGAATGTATATGTGTGTATTTTCTCTTCTCTGACACCGAAAGAAATGAACACATGCAAACAAATCTAATACTTTCAATGTTTTTTTTTCTTTTTTTTTCGTTTCTGTAAGCTATGCTGTTTTGAAAGCAAATGTGGGAGAAAGATTTTAAAACTAATGCCTATTGTGCTACCAAATAAGCAAACACTAAAATCCTACATAGGGGGATCCGGATGCCAGAATCCCTAATAAATCTTATAGTTCAAGAGAATAAAAAAGCAGTTCTTTGCAATTATATTTTCTATGTGCAGTGCCACAAATGAAATGCCCATCAATAGCCTCAGGATTCCCTGCTTGTTTATCTTCTTCTATCAGTCATTTTGTCAGTTTGTCTTTTATCAGTCAGTCTGTAAACATTATTCATTGGTAGCACCTACATTACTCTCAGCTTCTCCTCTCATGTTTAGCTTCACACATCAGATCGTATTTTGACCAAGCACACTGTACCTGACTGCCAAAAACCACCGGATACCTGACTCTCCACCACCTAGCCATCATCTCCTTCATCCTTCTCTCTGCTCTCCCACTGCCAGGTGTCTCAGTGTAACAAGCAGCAGACCATTGGACCAGCTCACTGTTACACCCCCACCCCTCTGCCTGGCCCACCCATCTGGTTTGGCTGTCAGGCCTTTTCTTCTCACTACTAAGCCTCGAACTTGACAGTGGGGGTGGAAAGGAAAAAGAGGAGTATGGACAGTGGTTGGACAGGTTATCTTCTCTCTCCCTTTCTTTATTTCCTCTATTTTTTTTCTCGTTTTCTTCTTCGACTACTCATATATTTCAATTGTAAAATAACTGACTCTTTCAGGTCGATTCTTGCTGGAATCCTGTGTGAAGGTTACGTTATGTGTGCCTTCTCGGTGCCACTGATGAGACTTCGTCATGCCCTACCCCTTTCAAAAAACCTTGGGGCAAAGGCTTCCTTTGTCTTTCACACCCAAATACTTATGGCAGAGTGCTGACCATGCAGCCAAATCATTGGTACATGGAGGAGAATGGACATAAATGGTGATATCATCTGCAAAGAAAGTAGTAGTAATACCGTCATACCCGAGTGGGCACAAGTTCTTTTGGATTACAACATTGAAGAGAAGAAGAAAAACATACTGTGGCTATGGCATCCCTTCGTGGATAACATAGTTGATAAATTATAATACAAATCCAGAGAGGAGTAAGAAGGAAAGAACACATTATTTCTTATCAACTAAACATCTGACTCCAGACTGGGAATTTTTTTATACACCCGTCTATTGCTGAACTGGGCTGAGTTTAGGACGCCACGCGGGGCTGGGTATGCACTAGTCTTATTGGCTGAGTAAGGCATCACATGCTCTTTATTGTACATGTCATTAGCTATCCGCCCATCCCGTGAGCAGTATGAAGTGGTGGATTTAACGGAAGAGCGGAGATTGTTCGCATCATTGCGTGTTTTGATGGGGGGTGCTCCTAGGACTGCTGCAGGAGAAGCCACTGCCAGCTGTTTGTAAATATCAGAGGAGCTACGCCCATGGACCAGTCTGCTGCTGGTATCATCCCTTAGTGAATGGCTCAGGAAAGGGTTTTCCGAGCCATGGGCTGGGTACAGGGACTTGCTCCTCTTGCTTTCCTCCAGGTTGTGGTTAAACAGCATGGATTTGGACCCGGTGCCGAACAGTCTGCCGGAGTAGGGACGCATGCCAAAGAGATTCGCGTAGTGCGAATCGGATGCAGAGTCCAAGAAGCGATCCTTCTCCTTGAGGCTGACACTGCGTGCTGGTCGGCCAAGGTCCACATCCTTGGGTTTTTCGAGCATGATGTTGTCAAAGGAGTGCTGACGACTTAGCCTCAAACGGTTTCTTTTTTGGACGTGTGGGCCATCTGTTTGTGGCCAGTAGAGACCAAACATTTCGTCCGCTTGCTGCTGCTGTTGGTGATGTACAGTGGGACTAACTAAAGGGTCTGCAAGAAGTTGGTCCTCACTGATGTCATACAGATTGGCTGTGTGGAGGCATGCTTCACATCGATTATAGGGAGAACGAGTGGCAGAAGCTGAGGCGGTTCCAGCCGGAGGGTACGACCCACCTGGTGGGTAGCTCGAAGTCACTTTGGACAAGCAGGATCGGCAGTGTGTCTGTTTGTAGCGATCAATGGTTTCGTGTGGGGACAGGGAAAGGTTTTTTTCTTTCAGGTTGTAGTGTTTCGAGTAAGCTGGATCTGGGAGGAGGTCCGAGTCTGTGTGATGCAACGGTGAGGAGTTCAGATGAATGATGGGCTGCTCGCACTTCCTGTAGTTGTCACTGTGATCGGAGTAGATTTCAGGGTATTCTAAGTCGTCTGCAGCAAGACCACGGCTCTCACGGTAGTGAATGGGATCTGAATGGAGACTCAGCTCTCGGTCTGAGTCAATGGTGTAGATTTTCTCTCCTCCTGCTCCTCTCCCAGATTGGTTGGTTCCACCACTGACCTGCTTAGTCTTTAAGTAGGACAGCTCCACCTCACTACAGTCCCTTGGGTATTTTGACGTCACCGATCTTTTTTTTAAGTTGTCCTTGGGTTTCAGGTGCTTGTTGTTTTCTGGGTCCTTATAGGAAGCCGCCCTGCTGGAACAGTCCGAGATGTCAGAGTGGGCTGTGTCCTCAGGGAGGTAGCGCTGTGTCTTCATTGACATTCGTGGGTCTGGCAGGAGCATGTCAGGCATTGGAGGGGGCCCAGGCGGCACAGAACGGAGCGTGTCCACTGACTTCTTCCACAGGGTCCGGGGTGGTTTGGCATTGGTCTGCACTGCGTCAGCACTGACAGCAACCTCCACTGTGTTGGGATTGGCGTCGTTTAGGGTCAGCGGATGCTGGCCTCCCTGGAAGATGTAATTGTTCAGGTGGTCCTTGTGTCGATTGGCGAGATAAGACTGCAGATCACCTGCGTCCCCATAGATCATATCTTTGGGAGCATAGCTTCTGTTGTCAGCATAGATAAAGTTGCCCTTCTCTGCCATCATGTCCATGATCATGGGACCAGCTGAGTGCATAAATTCTCGTTTGGGTGAGTTCATATGGGAGCCACCCAGGTTAGACATGTTGGTCATCTGTTTGGCTGACTTGATGAGCTTGAGCATTTTGTCCTGGGGGCTAAAGTCGAGATCTGTCTTCTTCTTCATGTCAATGTGCACTCCATGGATGCAACTCCAGATTCCCTGCAGAGTGAGATATGGATGGAGAAAAAGAATTGTGGAGTAAGGAAAGATGAGATGAAGAGAAAAGATCCAATGGATTCATGGCGGAGAACCAAACACAAAAGGAAATGGGAAAGAAAGAGAGAGTATCTGGTTACTTTTTCCAACTGCCAAATATATCCAAACTGCAAATGTCCTATTAAAATGTTTCACTGTGTATTGAAAACAGCTCAGTGAGTTACAGTCGAACAGCATTTCATTGTGGGTTTTTGTATTGTGTTTAGCACATCTCACAAAGAAAAACCAAATTGTACAGCAAAAATGAAAATGTATGACATGAAACTATTAATCTTCCAAACAGCATTTGCTTGAAAGATACAGTAAAATTTAGGAAGGATTTAACAAGCATAGAATTGGACTTAATCACAGAAATGCTAAATAAAATAAAATGCAGAGATATTGCTCAATAATATGTAGACCAAAGTCTTTGGTAAGCAGCAGCAGTCCATCACCAACCAGACAACAACTTGTGTTTACTGTATTTTCAAAAGCAGGCACATACATGATGCAATGCACTGTAACTAGTCTTTCAGCAGATTTATCAATTTTGTAGTACGGCTGTGTTTCACATTAAAAAGCCTCAGTTTTCTAAAAAGGTACACGTGTCCTAAACTGACTTACATTTATTCAAACAAAGTTACCTGCATCAGCTAAACAATTTAAAAAAGGTGCAAACATTTATTAGAGTTACAAACAACACATTTACTGTCCCTCAATATAAAACTAAGATACTCTTTGTTCATTATAAAAATAGACAATCCTCCAACATACAGTGAAAGAAAAGAAAACAAATTATGTTCTGCTTACTTTAAAAAGCATTTAAACATAAGTGGTTTTGACGCTTATTATTGGTTCAGTGCGCATTTCGTGAAGCTTATTAACACAGGATAGATCATTAAGAATGTATCTTGTAATAAATTACTCTTGAGAATGCCTCTTTTCAAATAGTCTTTTTCAAGAACCTCACTTTATCCTCTCCCTGAGTTTTTTTTTTTTTTTTTTTTTTCCGCCTCACTACTCCCCTCTGTTAACTTTTGCATAGAGTCACACTCTGCTTCAAAAATAGTGCAGAGACACTGCAGTGCTTTTAGGGATGCACGTCCATGTCTTCCGCTCCCACATACAGCGAGAGAGAATGCTGACCTTTTTGCAGAAAGAGCTAGAATGAATTGATTTAGCGCTGGTTGCCGTTATTTCACCCAAAACAGTGCTGCAATTAGGATCTATTTTTGTCGATATTCAGCGCTGCCTCGTGATTTCCCCCTCCTGCTTCCAGCCCCATCTTTCCCTCTCATCCTCCCTTGTGCAGCCCCTCCCTTCTATCCCTCGTTTAATTCAGCCTCTTAGTTTAGCAGTTGCTCTTCCTCCCTGCGTGTCTCCTCTGCTTGTGCTGCTCTCTTATTCTGCGGATAGAAAATAGAACTAAGACAGGGATGTCTAACCCCAATAATGCAGCATTAGCCTCCGGTTTAGCTGCAGCGCTTCACTGCGTCTTATAGCCGCGACTCTGACCGCTGTTAACCCAGCCAGAACACCCCGGGCTCTTATCTTCACACAGGCTCATGTGGACACATGAAAACATGCTCAATTGTCCATTTCTTTTCGTCTACAGGTATGTCTTGTTTTGAATGAAAATTTTAAAGGTCTGTTTTTCTTCCAAACCATCGGAAGCGCATTGCTATATACACACAAACGTGTCCTCACCCGGCTGATGGAGAAAAGAAGTCCCGGCGTGCCGGAGCAGACCCCGGTGAAGCAGTATCGCAGCCTCCAGTAGAAGAGATGCTCAGAGACAAAGGTGATGAGGGAGAGCCCCATGGCCGTGGCCAGCATGTAGAAGACCCCCGCCATGTTGTCCACGTCCAGCTGACTGGACATTACCTCATTCTTCTCATTGTGGCAGATTCCCGTCAGCCACTGAGCTTCCAGTTCTTCCATTTCACCTAAAAACGACATTTTAAGAATTTAATTTTGTGAAAGTCATAATATATGTTGACGTCCTGAAAATGTGGGTCAGACTTGCACTGTTAAGGAAATTGCTTATGATGAAAATAATGTGTTTTTGATCTTGATCAGCTCTTGATAATTTTGCATGAAAATAATATGCATGTGTCTAATAGATTTCGATCACAAATTCAGTTTAAAAATACCTTTTGACTCTGTGCTGTATGTTTTTCAGGCTTGTTTAAAATATATTTCTTTGGATGCCACCAGCCACTGTTCCTGCAATCCCCCCGATCCAGCCTGATAGTTCAAACAGATTGTTTCTTTAGTGTTAATAAAAGAAAGGTAGGAAGCAACAAAGACCTTATCTTTTCTCATTCCTCACTTTGTGTTCCCTTCCTTCCATTTCCCTCTGTGGCTTCCGCGGTGACATTTGGTGCGTAGCTAATCCAATCTATGTCATTCAGGGACGGATAAGTAAGGCTGCTATTGGGGAAAGACAAATATCATGGTGGTGTTCAGCTTGATGTCTTTGGGGTTCAGGCTCACTAAGACATCATTAACCCTTTTGTAAAATTGGAAAGCATTTGTCTCGTGTCAGAGTTGCATATACTCTAATAGATTTAGTTGATCGGCTATAAAACTAAATTAAGACAAATAAGATGTGTAGGTATCAACAGGTCACCTTGTCTTTTGCGTTTTTTTTTAATCGAGTGTACTCAAGGGAGAAGCAGAGAGGAGCCACTCCTGCCTGCGCCGCCTGCTCTGACTTCAGGGGGAAAGTGTTGCTGAAATTCAAATTTTGTTCTCTTTTCAGCAGTCAGAGGGCTCAAGCAATAGTCGGCTGACCAGTCAGCTGGAACACAGGAACACAAGTCCCAACAAGTTGTGCCCACACTTTCAGGGTGTATATAAAAATATCCGTGTCTGAAGCATGAAGGGCAGGACGAAAGCATTTCTTTGACAATGTCGCCCTGATTTAAAAAAAAAGAAAAAAGAACAAGACTATCCTCTATCCGAACATTTACTGAGCACAGAAGAGAATTATTTTTCTGACAACTGACCAACACAATTTATCAGTATTCTGATTATACGTTCACAATGTGCAATCACAGATGACTGAGATGTTTACTGTAGTGGACAGAAGGGCACAAAGGGCTCAGCCTGTGAGAAACTGCGACACTGGATGCTGCAAAATCAAAGTCAGGCCTATGTTTTGCACCTTTTCTATGACAACACAGCATTTGCTATTTCACACTTGAATTGTGAGCCAGCCTTCAAATCCAGGGACATCAATGGTGATGAGAGGCGGACCAACAAGCTAGAGATCAAAATGCAGTCTTTACTGTCGAAGGGCTCTTCTGGTCCGCAGAGGGTGAGGGTCGGTTAGAAGTGCAAACAAAAGCAACACCGTTGCTTTTAACGCCATTTCCAACACACTTCCTGTGTGATGCTGTGTCAAGGTAAATTGCATGTTCACGCAAATAAATTGCTCTTTCAGTTTGCATGTTTGGCTGCTGATCAATAAAGAATAACATGATCAGAAACATCACGCACAAACAGAAGCATTCCAGTGAGAGTTTAGTGGGGTTCAGGATCTGTTTATATGAGAACAATCTTCTATTTTATTGCATTTACCATGGGGTGATTGGATAGACTGCAAGCATTAAATTAAATATGATAGCATGGAGTGGGGCGTGCAGGAGGAGAAAGTTAACAAAAACAGATTGTTACTGCAAATAAATGTCAATTTGTCATAAAAGGAAAGTGCAGAATGGGAGACAGATGACTGCAGCAACTCTGGTGAGCCGATTTAGAGCTTCTCAAAAAAGTGACACACAATCATGAAAGATACAAGCAGTTTAAAATGCGTTAAATTAAGAAACATTGATCATTCATCTATTAGCATAAACTCTTGTCAGTATTTTGGTTGAGCTAGCGCCTGTCATTCCATATTCATAAAGACTAAATAAAAACATCATATTTATACATTACACATTTGTGAGCGTGCAGTATTGAGCTAGAGCTGGTTTTTATATATACTCCAATGACAGCAATGGAATCCTTAAAATAAACCGCCCTTGAAGTGAGTGCGGTGTTACTGCATGAGTTGATGTTGCCAAACAGTTTGGGATTTTTTTTTTTTTTTTTTTTTTTTTAATGTAACTCTTGGAGACAGATTGTGGCTCAGCTCCGTCTTTGCAGACCATGTGTTTCCATACAGGATCAGATTCCCC